>NC_137081.1:68732319-68834819 GCF_951640355.1 Cnephaeus nilssonii | reverse complement strand
AATCAGCCCAGGCCCCATTAAGCCATCAGTGTCCACCTGTGATAAAGATGGCCATTTGTTTTCTTAAAGCCCACTTAATGTCTGCTTAACTCAATTTGTCAGGAAATGTAGAACAATTTCCTCACAGCCTGAAATTTGGTAGTGGTTCAAAGTCAAAAGGCCAGGTCTAGTCCTATTCAAATGATATAATAAACAGTCTTCAAATCGAAATCTCCCTTGAGGAGCTGATGTTTACTTTAAAAAAAATTACGTTAGCTGGAAAAGAATAACATTTGCATCCTTTATTGTTTTGGTTTTTTTTTAATTTCTAAAGTCCTGGAATATGTCTACTAGTGAAAAGGGCCATTGCTTGATTATATGAGAAAATAACTTTATTCTCTCTTTAAATTCAGCCACAAATTGGTTTTAGAAAGAACAGAAGAGCCTTTGCAAAGCATCAGTTCCTTACTACAGCATTTGCTTCCAGCCTCTTTAAGGAATCCCATTGTAATATGCACAAATTTACTTTTTAGTCTAATTTAATTTAAAATGTTCTCCATATTACTTACATGTCTAGCCATTTGTTGGAGATTGGTATTGCCTTTTTATATCCCTTAAAAGAGAAAACTAAATGATGGGTTTTGAAAATATTTTATTTTTAAAATTATATTAATCAATTTTGGAGTAATGTAAATGGAGGCTGACTTTTCCCCCTTCCTAATAATTCATTTTGAATCACATGGCCAATTACATATGCTTAAATATAACCTGTTGTCATCTCGAGGACTGAGGACCAAAGGATTCAAAAGACATTTCTAAGATTAACCAACAGGGGGCTCTCTTAAATATTCCACATACAGTTGCTTCCTACCATTCCAAATTCATAGCCCATACAAATCAAACACCAATTTTGAATAAAATTTAAAACAAAACAAAACAAAATTTGTTTGTCCAACAACTTCTACATTCAGAATAGTTAATTTTTGGTTTCTTGTGTTTCTGCTTAGTAGAAGTGGGAGCTGACTCCTGATGCTAACTCTACAGAATAATTTCTCAACCTACTATGCATATAAGGTGAACTAAGAACTGAGTCAATTACCTGGATAATTTGATCAAGATATTAATTAGGCAACTAATATGTACATAAAAAATGAGGCAAAAGTGAAGTTTTGGGATATAGATTATCTGGATACTATCTCATTTCTCAACTCTTCTTTATATGTAGAGAAAGTGTTAACAAATGTTTCTAAAAGAGAAGAGAAATTGCTGTGACTTAAAGGGGTAGGTATGGGAATAAAATGCCTATTTCAATATAAGATGAATAGCAGCCTATTTTTTGACTTAGAAATATTATCATACAATCTCATCTGTGAACTAATGTTGTGTTTATAGGTTTTATTCTCCACACTTCAGAGGTTCAGTTCAATAGGCAGTATAATTCCCTAAGGAAAGATTTGATTGAGGAAGAATCAGAAATTAGAATATGGAACTAGAATATACTTATATATATATGGCAGTACACAATACTTGGTCTTTTTTCAGGTTGCAAGTATATATTCCTGGGGCTCTTGACATTTTCTGTTTTCTCCCTGCCAGTACCCTACACCCACTATTTTCTCCCAGGAGAAGAAAGTGTCAAACTCTGACTTTGCTTTCTTGATTATGGAATATATTCGCTAAATAAAAGATTAACTGCAACAAAAATACTTAGAGGAAAAGGCAAGTATATTATTTTCCTAGAAAGGGTTTGATCTTTGAAAATAGTTTATTTTTCTGTGCATATTACAACTAATAGTTGCCATCTATACCAAACATAAAGAATTATTTTTATTAACAAGTTTACACATACTCATTACGAAAATTTGGAAAATGCATTTAAAAATGGGTGGGAAAGTGATCCATAATCCTATTATCTATATACATAAAAGGCTAATATGCAGGAGTTCGACCAGGAGATCGGGAGTTTGATTGCTCACTATGATGCGTGCTGGCCACCAGGAGCGGCGCAGAATGAAAGAATGCCCTGGCTGGCAGCTGACAGCCAGGGAAGGGAGGCCCTGGCCGACAGCTGGCAGCCGGGGAAGGGAGGCCCGGCCGGCAACCAAAGGCCCTGATGGGCCCTGATCACTGGCCAGGCCTAGGGACCATACCTGTGCACGAATTTCGTGCACCAGGCCTCTAATTAAAGATAACTTATTATGGGTTAATATTTTGGTATATTTTCTAGTAGTAATTTTAATTAACTTCTTAGCAAAGCTATAATTATATGGTACTTAAGCAATTGTATGAATTTACTTTAAATTGTCTGTTTTAACAGATTACAAAAATAATAAGTATTTATTAAAGCTAACTTGAACTGAAAAGTAAAGAGAAGAAAATGAAAATCACTCTGAATTTACCATATTTTTGGGATGGTTTCATCTTCTTGTGCTATATTTTTTCCCCTAGCCTACTTAATTTAAAAACTTATACAACTAGGAAATTTATATATAATATTTATCATTGCTTTGTTTTTTAATCTTGATCACTTTAATTGCCCCCCAACTCAGTTTTTAAAATACAATTGTTACAGAAATAAAGTATTTTTAGCAAAGATTCTTAGTGGTCAATGGGAGTAAATATTCTACTGATCTCAGAAGATTTGATTTTCAAGAGGGAAAGAGAAAATTTATTTAGTAACTCTCCAATGCAATGATCCAATAATGGTGTTTGCTAGCAAATACCAGAACTGAATAGCACCAGTCATCATTTTACATGGTCATTATATGTTCCCAGAGCTTTCACCTGAGTGGTGAAGAGTGGACTACAAGAGAACCATTTCCTGCTACTGAGAATGCAATGAAAGCCAGAAATAATCCAATGGGGCCTTCTGAGTTTGGGGTCCAAATAAGTAAAGAAGATACTTGGTTTTGTTTATAAGGTCTCTATTCTTGAGTTATAAATTTTGATTCATCATTTGGTAGTCTTATATAAACCTTCAAGTAAACTTTGCAAGAAAGCAGTGTTACTATGAATCTTTGAACAGATGAGAATATCTTTCTGTTAGCTTAACATGCAAAAGATCATTTAAGTATGCATACAGTTTGAGGGCCACAATCCCCCCTCATAAACAGTAGATATTGCTTTGTTTTTACTTTAGAATGTAGTAAGATAAGTCTGAGGAAAGCCTGGTTGTTTACTTATTTAGTCTTATTTTTGTTTGAATATTTGTAAGATAGTACTTGATTTTTTATCATTCACAGTTTTGTCAAGAAATATCAAAATAATGCATTGACACCTGATGTTTTCTTGGAACCTAGCTATTATTTTTATTACTGAGATAGTTTTTCTTTTTTTCACTCACAGAAGTTATCTTTAATTTTGTCCTTGATTGTTATACATTTTTCAAATGTTCTAGTTTCCTCAAGTATACTTATAATCCTACCTAATAATAGACAAATATGCAAATTGACCATACCTCCGACACACCCACAAGCCATGCCCACAAGCCACACCCACCATCCAATCAGAGCGAGTATGCAAATTAACCCATCCAAGATGGCTACAGCCACAGAGAGCAAGGTTTCCCAGGCAACAGAGGGAAACAAGCTTTCTGCCAGCCGTTGCAGGCCTAAGCCTCCACTCAAGCTGCAAAGTTTCAATTATAGAAGGTAAACAAATTCAAACAGAAATGGTGTCAGAATGGAACTTGAGAGAGCAGGCCAGGGTTGCCACCGGCAACAGGGGAAGCAAAGCTTTCCACATACCCTGGCTGGGACCACCCGCTTAAGGCAACAAAGTTTCAATTATAACCCAACAGAAATGGCTGCCGCCGCGGAGGGAGCCCTAGGCTTGGCTCCGCTCCAGGCTACAAAGTTTCAATTGTAGAAGGAGAATAAATTCCAGATACCAGGGCCTCTGCTTGGGTTGCCAGGAGGCGTGGCCTGCCTGCAAACCACCACAGGCCCCTTGCTCAGGCCACCCCATGCCCCAAGGGAACCCCACCCTGATCAGGGACACCCTTCAGGGCAAACCAGCTGGCCCCCACCCCTGTACCAGGCCTCTATCTTACCTAATAAGGTGGTAATATGTAAATTACCATCACTCCGCTATGCCCAGGATTGGGCCAGAGGGAGGCGCAGGGGGCGGGACTCAGGGTGACCAGGGTAGCCAATTGGGCTGGTGGGACGCTGAGCCATGGCTGTGCTGCAGAACAGAAGGGGCCTCTGGAGCAGCGAGCTCACGTCCCGCCACGGACCATCAAAAGCGGGGGAGCTGGGTGCCTGTCTGCTCTGGCACCAGGCTCCCCCACGATCGAAAGCGAAAGCATGGGAGCTGGGTGCCTGTCCGCTGGTGCACCAGGCCTTTCAGAAGCCTCCGGTGGGGCGGAGGCTTCTGAAAGGCCTGGTGCACCAGCGGACAGGCACCCAGCTCCACTGCGATCGAAAGCGAAAGCGTGTAGGGGACCCTACACGTGCATGATTCAATCATGCACTGGGCCTCTAGTTATAGATAATCCCTCAATTCTTTGACTTCCAGCAGGTCTCCTTCCTATCATTTTTTGTGTCCACATTCTAAGAAGCTTCTCTAGTTTGTTATCCATATAACTGACCTATTTTTTTGCAGTGATAATTGGGCCTTTAATGCAAAATTTAATTTTGTTTAGCATTTTTAGTTTTCACACTGTCTTCCCTCACCATCTACCTCCTTATCATCTTATCCTAGTATCTTTTCATCTTACCCTTTTCTCTCCTTATGGCTTGCTAATCCTTTTCATTAAACTCCTTGATGATTCCAATTCTATTGAAGATGCTAAAGTGTTTCCTAATTGCCTCCTGGTCATTGTGAGATTTCTGTACTTCTGAGCATTGTTCTCTTATTCAAAATGATTTTTTTCATAGGTCATGCATTGTTTAAAATTTCATGTTCACTCATCTTAAAAGATGGAAATTTATCTAGTATTCTATGCAAATTTCCTTTTACCCTCTGCTTCCATTCTAGTCTAATTCTTGTTTTGGAGCAATACCTAGATGATAAATTGATCAGCACAGCTCTTATATGAATTATTATCTAGCATATTTATTGTCTTGTGGCCTTACTATCATCGAATTTTCTCCTGCCATATTCCTTAACTCACTGGTACTCTAAAAGATGAAATACATAAAACATTAGAATTACAAGAATGTATTCCTAATAGAATTTTGCTGGTCTCCACCCCTCCTGTGTTTTACATATGGAACTACAATTTCTATGTTGATATAGGCCATTATCAGGGCATCCTTTCTGCTTTCCACTCACAATCTCCTAGGCCATTTTATGGAAATTGCTAGGAATATACCTCTAAAGTATTGCAGGTAAAAGAGACATCTTCGTCTTCGTCTATAGTTAGAAAGGGGGACAACTGGTGAGAAAGTGAAGGAGGAAAGCATTCACCTAATTAACAGCGTTAGCTTGTAGGATAGTGCTGCCCAGTCTTTCAGGTTGGCGTGGACCTTAAGTCTTTGGTTCTGAAATCTGGCAGCTGAAGAAAGATAAGGATAGTTCTATCTGCTTTCAGAAAGGCAAGTTGTCTGGTTCAGTAGTTCAAGAGCACAGCTGGTCCCACCACTGGCATTTTTCAATTAAGTTCACTCTGTCTTGAAGGAAATTACTCTTAACTTTTTGTCATCACATTGACTGCCAGCCCCTGTTTATTTTAAGAATTCTAGTCTATTTTCTTGTCTTGGAGCATATTTATCTACAAGTTCCAAGAGCTGGTTTAGGTGTTGCCAACCAGATGCTATTTTAAACCGAAAGTCAAGATTTGCATCACCTTTCTCTAGAGGGCATCACGTTGAAAGTGGGCATTCAAATTCTCCCTTGGGGTGTGACCTCTGCCTATGACTTCTTTACATTTGCATCTTTATCTGGAAATGGTGACAGACCTGAGAAGAGGGTATTTATTTTCAGTCCTGTTATTTGCAAGCCCTTTGAGCTTCTACGAAGATACTTAGAATCACAAAATGCAAATCAATCATGTGTCATAATGGTAAGTTTCAAAATATTTTTCCATTTGGGGGGTTTTATTCTTTCATTATCTAAACTACACCTTGGTTCTTTATAAAAAGAATTTTGTACTTTACACCATAGGAACAAAGTTTCTATTGGCTTGAATTGCTGGGAAAGAGGTGTGTGAATGGCCCCAAGTTATACATTTGCAGAGGAAATATCATCCAGATGCTCAAGTAAGCCTTTTCTTGGCAGACAACTGAGAACCATGCCGAAACTAGGCTTAAAAGCTGTAACAAAAGAATTCCACAATCCCGTACCTTTGGAATGGACATTAATTAAAAGAAACAGTCCTTTCCCCCGTGATCAGAGTTTAACTACTATTAATCAGAGTTCACCACACAATTAACACTTTGAACTATGATTAGCAATTGGAAATCATAGCCAGACATGTTGAAGTTAGAATGGGGAATGGACATAATCTGTTACCCAACTCGGTGTCCCTCATCTTTTTAAAAGAAGGGAGAAAATTAAGCACTCCAGTCCTAAGGAATCGGGCAGATTTTGTTTTCGGGGAGGTGTTTGCCATTACATATTGCACATAATGTATGGCACTGTTAGGAGGGAAAAATTGGAGTCGGAGTGGCTGGAAAGTTAGGTCTGCTCTGCAGCACTGTGAGATTGTTGACATCTGCCGAGGTTGGAGCGCTCAGTAAGCAGGAAATGGGGTGTCACTCTGAGTGGTAGTTTACCATTATCCTGGCATCCTAATGAAGTGTCTGCAGTGCACAGAGCTTCTGGATGGCATCTTAACGCACGGCTAAGCAAAAGCACTTCTCTCCCTGTCACTGTCATCCATCTGCCTGCACCCTACTGTAGCCAATGGGATGGAACCATGCTACAATGTGCTATAAGCCATTTAGAGTTGCACATTGCATAATCAGTCCCATCAAATATGTAAAAAATGGCTATTATTGGTTATTTTCCTCAAACTCTGGCACCTGGAGTTTGATACATTAAAGTTAAACTTTTCCAAGTGCTGTTTATGCTATTAATTCCTCTTTTCACCCCACTATCTAAATGGCATGACTTGCATCCTCAATGTCTTAAGTCCTGTTAATGGATCAAAAGGGTTGTATGAATATTCATTTAAAAACTTCACTGTACATCACACTTGGTGAATTCATCAATTCACAATATAATGGAGTGATCGTTTTCTTTAAAATATTCATTTTAAAGAAAAGGACTAAGCATACATCGACTCAAACCACAGATTGTTTTGTTAGAGCATGTTATTTAGTTTGCAGTGATAGTTTGGGGTTTTTCAATAGATTTCTTTAAAGACACAGTGCATGTCACCAAGTACATTTGCATTTTAAACTAGTATTGTCAATGCTGGGTGGTTACATTTGGTGCTTTAAGATGATCTTCCATGAAATTAAAATGCAGTATAGAGGAGGATATCTGTTAGTAGGTGGCGTAAGTAGAGCAAGATGTGTGTGCAACCCTCCTGAAACTTTTAGATAGACCATGTATAACCCTCTAAACATGGCTGCAAAGCAGCTGGGCTCTCATGGCACGAATTGAGTGATAAGATGGCCACAAAGTTGAGAAGGCGTTTTCTATAATAGGGGCAACAGGACTCTGCTAAAATGGGGGTGGGGGTAGATAAACAAGAGGGCATAACATAATTTGGTTGCATGAAGAATTTTTTCACAGACATTAAAACTATAGTAAACATGACAGCAGGGAAGCGTGCACTGCAGCACAGTGGGGAGCTCAGAGCGTCTGCCCGCCTGTGCCTGGCTCCAGCCACCGCTAGAAGTCTCTTACTTTCATTAGCACTCAGCGATTCACCCAGGTCCCCCAGCAAAGGACGAAAATCCAAGCAGCAAAGCCCCATACTCATTACTGTAAATACTCCCAGGTTACAGGATTTGGGGGGCAATAATGGCAGGATGATGTTAAACTAGAACAAAAGAGTCATTCTGAATTTTTGAAGATAATAATAAAAGGGTTTGTTCATTTTTTGTTTTAAATCAGTGTAGCCTTTCATTCCATTGGTAACACAGTGTGTTGGAATATTAGACAACCACTTTACAATAACGTTTTAGGTGACCCAGCTAAAAAGTGTGTACAACTCCCTCTGAGCAGTAAAAGTACAAGTTAATTTCACAAATGACTCCTCCACCTCCACTCCTTCCCACTGAATTTGTGCAAGCATGTCTCACAAGTCTCTGAAACAGAAACTATTTCCTTTGAAAAAAATTTGTAAGAATACAACAATTAGTGTGCTACCAAATGTAACAAGGTAAGCAAACTAATGCACATCACTGCAAAATAATGCAAGTCAAGTTAAAGTATTTACTCCCCTCCCCTCAAATAATGGAGTTATTTGAGAAAAATATTGGCTTCTTCAAAGGTTCAAGGGGAGAGTGGTTTGCTATTGATGCCCAGAAACATTAAAAATGGTAAAGTTTGTTTTCATCTTTATTGTTGAAAATATTACATATGTCCCCTTTTTCCCCCATTGACCTCTCAGCCCGCCTCCAACCCCCACCCCAGGCCTCCACTACCCTATAAAATGGTAAAGTGTTTTTGTTTTTGTTAATGGAATAGTAAGTGTTTATTTTTGCTAAATCCAGGCTTGGGGATCTGGCTTCTTCATTCACCCCCCCCCCCCGCCCCCCCCGAGCTGCCCTCAGCATTATAGCACATCAGCTTTCCTTCATGTTCGAATATTTCTCCAGAACTCATTTGCAAAAGAGTCAAAGCAATATTAAACACCACATCCAAACTTCTTTTAAACACACAAAGAAATAGGGAAACACATTGGAACTAGACCATTGAGAAAATCCTCCTTTCAAATTTACTGTCTGCTTCACATGCTAGTATAAAACAGCCCACAAAGTCCCGTTTGTGATCCATTTGAAACAATCTTGATTTGCTTAAATTGTCACATTCTTCTTGCACATTTCTTCTAAATGCAAAAATGGTAAAGAATTCTCCTCCCTCTTCATTATAAAAGTGCAGAATTTCTGGCTTGTTTATTCCTAATGGAACACTTGAGAAAGAAGAAAATATATAAATATATCTTTCAGAAGATTAGTTGTCTCAATCTTTTTAAAAGAGAGTATTTGTTCATTTCTTCCCCATGGTAAACAGTGTGGGCTTTTCATTGTAATTTTCCATTGTCAAATTAATGTATTTCACTTTACTGATTTGGTCCCATGCTTCGAGAACATCGTACCTTTTAATATTCTTATTTCTCCCATCCTATATATTAATGTATGTCATTAGGACATAGATAGAAATAGAACCTAAGCAATTTTTAAACAAATTTGTTGGAGGAATCTTCTACTTCCATTGTAACTCACAAAAACAGAATCACAGTCTAACAAAATAAAACTATAGTTTACTTCTCATGAGAATCTTTGCCCAAGCTAAGGATTTCAGGCAAGAAATGGCATAAATGTTTTGAGTATTTCAAATCAAACATCAGAATTTTTTTCTGATATACTAGTAAATATTTTATTGACAAGGTCAAAAACAGAGAAAATTTTGGCCACCAAGACAGAATGGAGCATTAAGCATTAAAAAAAAAAAAAAGTAGATGGAGTAGACGGTTTATCAACTGCAATTTCTAAAGTTCTATGCGGTCCCTTCTACAGAATGTGGAGAAAGCCCTTTATAATGGAAGTGCGTCCGTATATTCACTTACCGTATATGTGGTTCTTCAAAAATTATATTAAGGATGTTAATGAAAAAAATGGCTAATATTTTCAAGAAACTATAAAGAAAAAGAGAGAGAGGGAGAGGAAAGCAAGCTGTGGCAAAAAAACCTGGGCTCAGCAGCTTTCTGGGGGAAATGGTGAAATGTGACTGTGTGATTTATAATGAGAAAAGGTATCTACAACATACAATTTTCTACCTAGCTGCAAATAATAATTCATAGTGATGTCCCTTCCAGATAAAAGACCTTTGCTATGTAGGACCCATGTGGTAAAATGATCATGATAAATGTCAGACCAGTGCAGGTAACGGCTTTACAAACCATTAAGATTAGCTGGCTCTTTTTCCCGATGATAACAGTAACCATGCTGTGACTCTATGTGGTAATAATATCTCAGTCCTGATAAATGCCAGAGCCAGGCAGAGGTGTTTATCATTCCCAGTTCAGAAATGCTGACTAAAGTTGCCACATGTTGCCTGTTTTTCTTCTTTTACAATAGTCTCACAATTAAAAAAAAAAAAAGGCTGAATCATAAAATTATTTTATTCCCCATTTCTTAAAGGATTTTGATGTTTGTGCTGCTAACTCTGCCTGCTCTCAATGTCACTGTGTGGCCTTGTCAAGTGAGCTGGCCAGGAAAACAGTTCACATACTAACCATTATCTCTTCTCCAGAGGGTTTTTGTTCAAAAGAAATAGTTATGGATAAAGTTTAATGTGCTTCCTTTAAAAAAGGTTTCTTAGTTAGTATTTGTCTTAATTGCATGACAAATCCTACTTGTTTGCAAGTGAGATTTTAAAAAGTTTCCTATAAATTTAATTTATCTACCAATAGAAAGAGATAGACACTTACATTAAAGACTTCCTATCTAGAAAAGTATTTGTAGGGTTTCTACCCTTATGATAATGTACAAAGATAATGCTTAATATAAAGAGCTACTAGAGTATTTAAAAAGAATTACTGGTTTATAATTAGAAAGATGTCAAGTGACTCAAAATGGTAAGCCTTTTTAAAAAAAAAAAAAAAAAGCCTGTAAAACTAGATATATATATATATATATATATGAATAAATGTAGTTTCATGAAATTCTCATAGGAGAACTGGATTTCAAAGACCCAAACTAGTGAGCTTTATTTTCTCAGCATGGATTATGGCCTAAAGGTGAATTAGTGTGATCTGTAAATTACAGATCTGCACTTGGCCACCATGACACGTCCACGATCACTTTGAAAACCAGAGTTCTGTGGGAGACAAGACCATGCTTTTCCATGAAGATTGCTGCTGGGGTGTCAGCGGCTGCCTTACCCTTCAATTCAAACAGGGCCGTTGCTGCAGCGTTGAGGAAGTTGGGTCTCAGAGAGTTTGAAGTTGGTGAATTTTAGGAAATGTTACCATCCTAAAATTGATCGCACCAAAGCAATACCACTTATGAAAAGTTACTGAGAGCCTAAAACTTGAATTCTTGCCATCGGTGTGAGGTTGGCACACTAGAAGTTCTAGAATAACATAGGTGAAAAAGAAATAGTGACTTTTATTACTTTCCTGAATGCATTGGGATGTGTGTAAAGAAGCTACAAACAACAATTTGAAGGCCTTCAGAAATTGATTCAAGAAACTTTTACATTGGTTGCTTTAGTATTCATTGCATTTCTCAATTCTTTTTTTTTTTTAATTTATTTTTGGTATAATGAGCTGACACCTCAGATGCTTTTGTGTTTAAGGGTCATCTTAGCAGATCACAGACGAAAGATGTAAACTTCATTGGTACTTATATTATGATAGCTCTTAAATTTAAACATCTCTTGTGACATATTTTGAACTCTGTCTTCTCCTCTGGGTTACAAAATGAGCAACTTTGTTTGTATCTGCCACAGATAGCACGTGGGCCTTAATGGATTTGTTTTCTTCAACTGCGTATACACATACATGTTTAACACTTTAAAAATGATTGAAGACATAGATAAAATTATTTTCTTTTTAATAATTTTGAATTGCTTATTGCCAGTGAGTAGGAGTAAAAACAGCAAGAAATAGAGGTCGCACTGAAGACTAGGTGGGCTCCTCAGCGTGCTGGGGCTGGGCGGGCTCCTCCAGGATCGGCAGGAACTCCGCTGGACACCAAAGCTCCCCTCACAGGGCAGGATCCATGGGCTCTGGCACTCAGTTGGCCAGTGTTCTTGTTACGGCCATTTATTAGCTAGAGAGGGCTATTTCCATTTTAAAAATTCTCCCTAAAAGGGCTTCTTTATTCAAAAATCAGACAAAATATTAACATCTCCTGAAAGAACAAGCTCTGATACAAGAGAAGCCTGTTTGCCAGTGAGATGATTAGCTCTAATTCCCAGATGATCCCCATCAGACAAAGGAAACGGTCTCACCTGAGTCAATTAGAGTCCGTTCCTGCGGCATCTCTCCTGCGCTGCAAGTCACATACCGCTGTTCTCCAGTTGCACTGTTTTGACGTGGATTCTCAACACCTAAAGTCAAACGTACCAGGTAGCTCAGGCATTCCTTCCTTTTAATTAGATGCAAAGGATGGCTTTTCTGGTTTGGAGATGGGTGAGGAGTACGGACTCTTGGAGAAAAAGTGCAAATTGCCAACACCAGGTTAGCCTGGAAACCATTGTTTATGATACAGTGATGAGCCTATTTAGGATATACTCTATCTACTGAGGAATTATAACCAAACACTCTTTGATAATGGAAAGCACTCTGTGTACTTACAAAAATATCACACAGTTTGGGCTGTTTGCTGTTTTTTGGAAAGAGTACTAAAGAGTAAAATTTACGGCTTCATATGATTTTGGAAACTGCCTTGGACTATGAGCAATCATATGTCAGTGCTGATACAGAGGATAATTCAAAAGAAAGATTTTGATTTGAGGGGTCTTACATTTAATGGCCATTTACTATATGTGCACATATATGCATTGAAACATTTACTACTACTAACAATTTTATGAAATAAGTATATGGTGGTGGTTGTTGTGTTTTTTTGGGTATTTTTAAATAAGAAACTGAAAACATCAAGTTTTTCAGTTTTACCTAATTTTTTAGACACCTCTGAAATGTACTGCTTCTCTTATTTATAACATGAGTTTGAAGTATGTGTCTATTTGTACCCATGCGTGAGTCTTGAATTCACCCTGAGAGTGTCTCTTCCTAAAGTAAATGTAATTTATTTAAAGGAATTTATCAAGCAAGTGGTATCATGCCTTGGATGACTCCTCAACATCCAACTCAAGTTTTATAAATTACAAGGAATATCCTCAAAGATTTGTAACCAGTTGCAAAGTACACTTAACATATTCTGTGAAGACACTCATTCCTCCTATAAGCCCGGACAGTCTCTGACTAAATTCTGAAGTGGTCATGATGCATAAAGTATAAACCGGATAGAAATTAGACTGCTTTCTTCCCAATATAGCCCTGACATGTAAGAGACTACCATTTTTCATGCCGGGTGCATTATACATTCCAGAATAGCTTTCAGAAGCAGAACAGCTGTGTTACTGCTGACCTCCTTCAGACAAAGGGGTACAGTTGTCCTCTAAGAATTACAGATAAATGGACTGCAGAGGGCCACTGATGCATTGGTGACCGGGAGAATTCGGTCTTTTCTTCCTCTGAGTGGACCTGTATAACAAAGCACAATTTATTTTGAAATATGATTCAACATGTGGCCATAAATTAGTTAAGCATAGTAAATGGATGGATGATAAGGCCAGAAAAGTGTTCCAGGGTCAGTAGGTCCAGGGTCCTGCACTGCATAGAACTCTCTCCATCATTGTATGACTTTATCTTATCTCGTTGCAAAAACGCATTCGGTTGTAAATATCCTTGTTTTAGTAGCAACATTTCATGCAGATAAATGCAAATATAACCATCATAAGGCATATTTTTCAAATGTGTCCTCAAAACCATGAACCAGGGGGAAACTATAAAGCCACATCCTTATCATAATGTTAAAGCTATTTCACATCATATAGATGTTACTTCTCTAAGTATCCTGGAGTTGTTTTTTTGTTTTTTGTTTTTTTTTTGAAGAAGCTCATTTACAACAGAGTTTGGGGTAGTTTGAGAAAATGGGGCCAGGTGGGTGAGAAGTGGGCATCTGTAAGAAACAGCTTCCTATTTTAATGTCTACATGTGCATTATGTATATTTTTACATAAACTTTTTTTTTCCACTGGTGGGTGACAAATATGAAGTCCTACCGAAAGAGTTTGTATGCAGTTGTGGGTTCACAGCTTAGAGTTTGGAGAGGTTGTTGGGATAAGGGTGGGGAGCTAAAAAGGAGGTATTAAAGAGTATATAGAGCATAAAAGTCAGCCATTAAGAAATAAAGGTAGGAGCAAATGTGAGTGGAGGGGCAAATAATTATGGAGTTTATTATTACTGAAAAGATTTTATATAAGCCTTTTAGTATACAACTTACCTAAGATGTTCTCTATTTCCCCAGGTAGAAAATAAGTTCCTTGTTTCCCACTTCCATGAGATAGCTCAGTCTTCTCAAAACTCTCAATACTTCACAATAATGAGAAACCATATGCTGAAGGAGAAATATTAATAGAAAATGCTGTCTTTCACATGCTCACTGAATCAATTGGAGACAGTTGACACATCTTTAGTAAGCCGTGTATGAATCTTAGCTCATTAACTACTCCTGTATTATGTATGCAATTCCAATTCCTAATATGACACGTCAATAAACTAGATCTGAAAAGGTGTCATTTCGGTTTCAACGTTTCCAATTGTATTTTTAGATGTTCTTCCACTTAGAAGTGTTTGTGTTATTTCCTGATTTTACAAGCTATGGACGAGTGGGTGTGGTACTGATTTGAATGGGAAACCACTGCTTTCCTATAACCTTTTCAAAGATTCTACTCTAGTTATATTCTAAGAAAATAATTTGCTCCTCCTTGATAATATTTCAGCCCTCTCTAAGCCATCATCCAGTTCCCCCTCCATGTATGTACAGCTTAGCCACACAATGTGTGTACCACAATTTAATTGTCCAATTCTTCAAGTGTGCATGACAGTTGAGAAAGAGAAGAAAAAAAATTCTATAAAATACACTTCACCTAGAATGTTTCTTATAAGCAGATATGGGAACCACCGTAGACTTTTACAGGGATTCTTCTATGTAACTGAACTACTCACCAGTCAGATTGTCAGTCTCTCAGCCTTTCACAGAGTAGTCAGTGTTGTGAAATGTCAGGCTACCATAGCAAGGGCATTTCCACCACTGGCACCAACTCAGTTCAACTACATTTGAATGCTCACTGCAACCAGATGGTGTGATTAATGCTGGAAATGAAAAGTAAACCAGACCAGCATGGGCCTCAAAGAAGGTGAAGAGGGGAAAGGGGAAACACTTATGAAATACTTACTTTTTACTAGTCATTGTGCTAGGTACATTATCTACTGTCTTGTTCAATCTATAAAACTGGCTTTTTAGGTATTACTGAGAGAAAATAAGGAACTTGTCCAAGACCAGCTAATAAAAAGCTGTTACAGAATTCAAAGCAAGGTCTGTCTATTCCAACCCATGTTCTTGTCTTTCATTGGTTCACTTATTCTTTATTTATTTAAGCCACTATATGTCCGTGCAAGTGCTTCCTAGCTTTGTAGGAAAATTCCCAGTTGAATGGAGAAATTAGTAGGCATTCAAGCCATGGCAATATATTTTTTTAATTTTTAAAATTATTTTCAATTATAATTTACATTTAATATTATTTTGTATCCATTTCAGGTGTATAGCACAGTGGTTAGACAATAATCTACTTTACAAAGTGGTCCACATGATATTTCTGGTTCTCAACTGGCACCATATATAGTTATTACAATACTATTGACTATATTCCCTAGCCTGTACTTTACATCCCCGTGACTATTTTATAACTACCAATCTGTACTTGTCAACCCCTTTTGCTTTTTCATCCAGTCCTCCAACTCCTCACCCCTCTGGCAGTCATCAATCTGTTCTCTGTACCTCTGTTTGATTATATTGCTCTTTAGATTCCACATATAAGTGAAATCATATGGCATTTGTCTTTCTCTGGCTGACTTATTTCACTTAGCTTAATACCCTCTAGGTCCATCCATGCTGCCACAAATGGTTAGATTTCATTCTTTTTTATG
The DNA here is from genome assembly GCF_951640355.1 of Cnephaeus nilssonii. Classification (NCBI taxonomy): domain Eukaryota; kingdom Metazoa; phylum Chordata; class Mammalia; order Chiroptera; family Vespertilionidae; genus Cnephaeus; species Cnephaeus nilssonii. The sequence continues at coordinate 68,818,997 of NC_137081.1, read as the reverse complement.
GCCAAATAATATTTCATTGTATATCTGTACCACAGCTTTTTTATCCACTCCTCTAGTGCTTCAAACCGTATTATGTGGAATAGGATGTGCTAGAGTAACAGAGCACAGAAGAAGTACTGACTCTGTCTAGGGAAATTCACACGTATTTTACCTGGGGGTTAAACAGACTTGGTGAAGTTTTAATTGCTGCCCAAGCACCATGGCAGTGACCTTGCAAATTCATATATCTCCAATTAAGCAACCCCACACCCAGCCTTTCTGCAACCACTCTTGACTAGATCATATGTTCCCTAAAACAGATCTTTGCTGGGTATACTCATGTGGACCACTTCCTACTTATCATTTGCCCAGCTTGATTTATGGCTGCTGCTTCTGTAGTCCTCAATGTCAATTGATTGGTTTTCTGGGGATTCTGACATTGACTTGATCATCACTATGGCCAGAAATTTTCATGAAATTAGAAAGGTTTCCTCTCCTCCTCTCCCTTCTTCTCTCCTCTACCACCTTTTAACAGTAAGACATACTTATTCAGGACTGTCACGATAGGTATAGGGACTACTGCCCACCTCGTCTGTTATCACCTTTACTGCCTGAACCAAGTGGTTCAATAGATCCTCGGGTAAATTCTATTACTACCATGGTGGGCTGTATATCTTTGCATATACTCATTGGTGTGTGGTGTAGCTTCAGATGACCAGATACAGGGTATCCAAGTGTCCCAAGACCTCTGTCCTGGGCATAATGTACCTATTTCACTCTCATTGTTACTGACTTGTTTTCTTCCTTTTCCTGAGTTTCTGGTGTCTCATAAGTTCCAACTGGTCTCATGAAGCATCACAATGTCTTAGCAACATTAAGCTGCAAGGAGGCTTTCCAGCCTTTAAGTAGAAAGATTAGATCTGCTGTATTCTATGATGTTGCAACTGGCTTTTCTTCTCTCTCTCTCTCTCTCTCTCTCTCTCTCTCTCTCTCTCTCTTTCTCTCCCCCCCCCTTTGTCTCTTTCATTGGCAGTTGTCCAATCCATATTATGGTGGAACTCTTCTAAGAATAACTGCAACTTTGAAAGCTGTGACTGTGGGAGGTATTATTTATAGGCCTTTGTGGTTTCAGGAGCAAGAAGAAAAGCTTCCAAGCATAGTTCTACTAGGAAGACTACCCCATCCCACTTTCGCCAAATACCATGTTCTGCAGGATATTTTCCCTATAATTTCTTATTAAAAGTGGATTGTTTGTTTGTTTGCAGCAGTGTATTTGAAATACCCTGCCTGTTTCTCTTTCTCATTCCACTTTATTAAGGTCATCTACCTAATAACAGGTGATTACAAATTGGGCTTCAGGAGGCACATCATATTAGGAACTGTGTTTGGCTTTAGTATCAGAGAACCATTCATAAAGGTTCCAGTACACAGAGGCTTAGTTTCTTATGTCAAAGAAACTCAGATAAGCAGGTAGGACCAGTAACTGCTCCACAGATTCAGAGAAGCACCTCCCAGCTGTGTGTTCCACTCTGCTGGGCCTCTCTTCTCAGTGTCATCTCATGTGATAACCATTCTATCTTCATTCTGAAGAGCGGAGGTGAAAAGGCTAAAAAGCTAAACCAGCATCCTCTCCATGGTCTCCCCAGAAGTCCCACAATACACTTGGACTTAAGTCTCAATGGCCAATCTTAGTCACATGGCCACTCTATTTGTCAAGGAAGCTAGGAAATGAGCTCTTTTAAGTGGGTATATTGGCATTCCCGCAGCGATGGGATTGCCTTGCTAAGGAAGAAGAGAATGGATATTGGGTGGGTGTTGCCTTACATATTATTCTCTTGTACATCATCTTTTGCAGCAGTGGACTCTTTAGGGACACCCAGAACTCTGTGCTAGTAGTTAGAGATTAAAGTATAGAAAATGTTTGAGTTCAATAAATAATTATAATTCTCTGCCCTGGTTAAAACTATGGCAAGATGAATTCTCTGGTGTACTAAGTAACTTAGTTTTTATTATGCCATCCATGCCCATAAAGGTAAAAAATAAACAAAATGAAGGAAATAAATTCATGTGGCATGCAGTTTTGAAGAACTTATTTTTTTAAATGTATATGACTACGTTTTATACCTTCAATTTTTGTTTTCGCACTTTCCTAATTCATAGCAAAAAACAAAATGTATTCCGGAAACAGGATAGCATGGAAGTAATAAAAAAGTATTTACTCTTCCACAAAATCAAGCAAACAATAGAATATTGGTAATTAAATCACACTGTGTGTCCTTGTGTGTTTGTTTCCTGTTGCTGCTGTAACAAACTGCCACAAGCTCATACAACACAAATTTATTACCTTACATTCCTGGAGGTCAGAAAATGGAAATCAGTTCACTGTCTTCCTTCTGGAGGCCTATTTCCTTTCTTTTTCTAGTTTTTAGAGGCTGTTTCGTTCCTTGGCCCATGGCCTTTTATCACACAGCAATTTCTCTTCCTGCTTCCTCTGTCACATGACTTCTGTCCCTGACTCTGGTCTTCTTGGTTCCTTCTTAACCACCTTCGTGATTACACTGGCCCACCCTTATAATCCAGCAGGATCTCCCCATCTCATAACCCCTAATTTAATCACATGCAACATCCCTTTTGATATGGAGGGTAAAATACTTATAGGTTCCAGAAATTAGGACATGGACATCTTTGGAAGTTCATTATTCAACCTACCACACCTTGTATAATAGTAAAGCACTTGTGAGATTTGATTCAATAGCTAAATCAGCACCTTATGCATGTCCTTCCCAGGAGTCCCACATAATACTTTGACTTATGTCTCTATGGCCAGTCTCAGTCACACGGCCATGATCTAATTCAGAGTCAAAATGAAGAAACTCCATGATAATGTTGAGCACACCTATTCCCTTTGGCTGCTGAGTAGGACTTCACGCTGCTAATTCTTAGTCCAAAATTCTCCTTAAGAAATTCCCTCATGTATCTATGAAATTTTATTTTTTTCTAACCTTTGTTTTTATTTTATTTTTCAGAAAAGCAAGACAACAACACGAGAATTGAAACTATGAAGTCCCTTGTACAAAAACTCCCTCCATCAAATCGTGACACCATGAAAGTCCTCTTTGGACATCTGACTAAGTAAGTTGTAAAGGTTTCTTGTTGTGTCATATACTCCTTTCCTAAATGAACAATATTTAATTTCAGATCTCTAAGACAAGAGTTTTCAAATACATCTATCTTATATTTTCCCCTCTCACTCATCTAAGTCTTCCTGCAGAAGTTGGAGAATGTACTAATGATAGGAAGGAGAAGCTACAAAAGGAACTTCTGACTGAATTGATTTATCCTGGCTTTTTCAGTGAACAGATACTTGCTGATTAGTCAGAACTCTACTCAGAGCCCTTAGAAGGGTCATCTTTACTTTGTTGTATAGTACAATGGAAAAGGCATGAGATGTTTCAGACATGAGTTCAAAGCCTAGCCCTGCCTTGTACCAAGGCTAGGACCATAAATGAGTTACTTAAATTCTCTGAAATTTTATTTCCTCATCTGTTAAATGTTGATTCGGATTATCAAGGTGCCGTCCTGTAAGAGAAGAGGGTTCCAAGCAGAAAAAAAAAACAAGTGTAAAAACCCAGAGAACCCAAAGAGCTTATTGTATTTGAAAAGCCAGGATGGCTAGAGCCTAATGAACGAGGGGGATGGTGGTGGGAGTTGGGGTCACAAATGTTATGGGGGTGTCAGATCACAGTAAGACATTTGTAATCCATTGTAAATACAATGAAGAGCCACAACTGGGGGAATATAAAAGGTCACACTGGCCATGTGGAGAATGGATTGCAAAAGGGAAAGCAGGGGCACCTATTAGGAGGCGACCCTAGTAGTCCAGGCAAAAGATAACGGTGGCTTGAGTGGAGCCCTCGGAGAGATATTCTGGAGGTGGGTCAGGTTGGATTTGCCTGGTTGGGATGCAACGGGTAAGGGAAAGGAGAAATCAAGTGTGTCTCTTAGGGCTTGGGCTTGAGCGAATGGAAAAATGGTAGTGCTACACAGATGGGTAAGGAGAGGGCCCTTTTGGACATGCTAAATTTGAAATGACTGTGACTCATTTGTCCTCTGTTAACACCTTCCCCAGATAAGGCAGAGCTCAATACAAGTGATAAGGTTTTAGCTTTGACCATATGCATATGGCAGTGTTGAAGCTTGTTAGAGTTTACTCCTATGAGATTAAATCTCCTTCATCACCTTAATCGCCACTCCTTGGGTCTGGTCATTTCTGCGGATTATTCAATGAGTTCATTACATGAATTTTAATTGTAAATGTAATACATGTGATTGCACACAAAAATTTTAAACAGTGGTGAATATTTTATTAAAAAGTGAAATTTGCCTGCTGAGTAGAAGTAACTAACACTTTTGTATATGTCCTTCCAGACCTGTTTCTAAGCACATGCAAAAATGTGTGTATGGTTGTTGATTGTGTCAAAGTATATCATACAGCTCATATTCTCCTGCAACTACTTTGCAACTCATAGACAGCTTCACATTTCATTAAGACTCATCTGATTCTTTCTAATGATGACATAGTATTCAATGGTATGCATAGCTCCTAATTTGCTTAACCAGTCACTACTTTAGGTACATGTCTTAATCTAATTCGTCGTATTATCCTCTTACTTATTTTACTCCCAGAGGGGCACCTGTGTCGCAGTTTAGAGGACCCCTGGTTGTTAGAATGGCCTTTCCTGTCACCTCCACATCCTGGCTACAGTGGGAAACCCAGTGTGATTTAGTGAAAGGATCTTGGGCTTTCAATAAATAGGTAGATCTAGTGTCAAATCCTTGTTCTATACTTAACTCCCTTTATAATCCCAGGCACATAAAATTGGATTAAATTATGTCAGCCATATCCTGTGGTTATGAGAATTAAATGAGATAATGCATATAAAATGCCTGGCACTGGGTAAGCATTCCTCAAATGTTAATTCTTTTCCCGTAGGATACAGTCACACTGTGAAAAGGGTTTCAGGTTACAAGTAAATACCAGAGTGCTTATCTCAGTAACGTTAACTGGACAAAGTCATAAAACAAATGGGAACGTGTACTCTTTAATGCAATGCAATACCTAGTCTTGTAGATCTTGAGAAATATCAATTACTCAGTCTCAATTAATCCTCTTTCAGTCCAACTGAAAGAACAGCTATAAAATGAAGAAAATGAGAGTCGGCTAAATTTTTCTTTGGAAAAAAGAATAAAATACACAGATGAGAAGTCATCCAATTAAAAACCTTGGAAGGATGAGAATCCTTCACCTCCATGCCGCACCATTCCAGGGTGAACAACTAATGCCTGATTGTGTTTTTATGCCTAAATTAACTTCCTAACTTTGCTAGAACTTTCATTCATCTCAGTAGAGATGGAAATAGATGTCTTTAAGATTTAAGAACGGATTACAATATCACCTTCACAGCATTCACATTGTAAGATTTTTCATTATACATAGAGAAGTGTCATTTGCCAGTCACCCCCACCTTTCTTGAGTGGTGTGACCATATTCCACTGAGCACTGATTTTTACTAGTAAACTGAGTTTAATTATGCACAAGTGTGTGCACATGATTATATCTTGTTAAGTATTTCTTGCTAAGTTTTTGATAAACAGCCAATCGTGGCATGTCATCAAAGCCTGAGAAGACTAAATAAGAAGATTGTTTAATGAGAATTTAAATATATTCATGTTTGAAAGAATCATTAGAATGTTTTCCTTAGTCTTGATGCATTTGGTAGTTCTTCAGAAAAATCTACCATCAACACTTGTATGTAGTGTTTATTCCAAATTGTTGCAAATATATATATTTTGAAGTTTGTTTAGTGAGGGTCAGGGAATGTAATGAAGTGCCAGAAATTCCACTTGGCCTACGTACTCTACAGCCAACAGAACAGAGCCCCATGCTTGCAGAGGTCTGCGTTAAACGTTCCCTTGAAAGCAGAGAAGTGCCAACTGAGAAAGCTTGATACTGCACAGTTGGACTAGAAGGTGAATGTAAGTTCTGGCCACGAAGCCAGAAATTTAAAGGGTTGTGATTATATTAACCATAAGATTACACAATGGCTGTAAAGGCTAAATAGTCTCAGAGTCCTCGTTCTTGATCAAACTCGAGTTCAAGTCCTATGCTTCTGCTGTGATAGCTTGAGATCAGGAATTCAGAAGAAGCTATCATTTCCAAATGCCATCAACTCGCAGCCCTTATTTACAGCCGCTTTCACAAATTGACATTACAGTGAGAAGCATTGGAAGGTCCTGGGGTACCTTCTGAACCGTGACATAAATGGCAAGTTCTATCTCTATAAAATATGTGTCAAGTGCATTTTCCTTTAGCCTGCTTCTTTGGAAAGGTAGGGAGGCAAAGCGAAGCTGAAGTTAATGGGAAAGATGACCTAGTAAGGTAAGGTTTACTTGCTGGTAAAAAATATCTGGTGTGTAGGTTGAGAGGTTGAAAGCCAGACAAAGGATGTATATAAGAAATAGAGAACTGTTGAAACCTTACCTATCAGACAATTGCAAAACGTGTTTAGTGTTTATGAAAGACACACTTGGCAGCAGAGTGCAAGGCGAACAAGACAGAATGAGAGAAGAGCCCAGGAGGCCACACAGATAGATTGGAGGGGTGAACATCAAGTGGAAAGAAATGGCCCAAGTCTTGAGACCTTTCATTAAAAAAATTTCACACAATTTTGTTGTTGCTGTTTTTATCTTCACTCAAGGATATTTTTTCCATTGATTTTTTAGAGAGAGTAGAAGGGAGGGAAGGAGAAAAGGAGAGAGAGAGAGAGAGAGAGAGAGAGAGAGAGAGAGAGAGAGAGATCGTGTGAGAGAGACACATAGATTGGTTGCCTCCCAGGTACATGCCCTTGACCGGAAGTCTAACTCAAACCTTCCAACCGGCAGGTCGACATTCTAACCACTGAGCATGACAGCCAGGGCCACACAGTTTTTATTTCTTTCCTTTCTTTATCGTCCACATCTAGTCAGCCATGGAGATAAGTCTGAGGTTTCAAACTGTGAAAACAGTCCCTCCAACATTAATTTTAAAAAGCAAAAGGAAGAACTGCTAGAACGGGGCACCCTTTTCTCTATTTTGCAAATGCATAAAGGAGAAAGAAGAAGATGAGGTTATAGAAAACTAGTAAAATAAGATAAATCCCATTTTGTCAGGTGTGTATTGAATCAAGCCCTCTACATGCTGCTCAGTGGGATGTATCTCTCTGCATGTTGGAAAAGGCAAACATGTAATATATCTCAAAAATGAAAACTTTTTCAAATCTTTATACGTTTTGCGTGGTCATCTTAACTGCTGGGACCCTATCCTAAGGAACAGCAGGCTGGTTCTGCAGATAAATTGTTTACAACAGAACATTTGCACTGGTGGACACCTGGAGACGGCTGGCGAAGCATTCAGTGATGGGGGACAGAACATGGTACATGGTATCAGTTCATACTATTTTAGGGAAATGTGGTTCATAGCTAATTGTTGTGTGTTTTTTTAAATTCAGGGAAATGCTTGTGCTAAGTTAAAGGCAGGGGTATAAGATTTTATATACTCAAAAAGAGTAGAACTATAAATATGTGGAAAAGTCATGCATCTGGAAAAGACTGTAAAGGTATTTGCTGAGATGTTACTATTTCTTTCTTAGAGTTGCTGAATTATAAGAAGTTTATTTCTCTCACGTGTTCCTTTTTCACTTCTACCAACGGTGTAAAAGGAGACACTGAGCTGGGGAGGACAGGCAAAGAGAACAGGCGTTGGAGGTAGGAGACCTGAGTCGAGGCTCTGCCCCTCACTGGAGACGCACCTTGGACAAGCCCCTGTACTCTGAGCTTTCGTCTTCTCCTCTACAAAGCAGAGATTGCAATTGATCCTATTTGTGTGATGAGGAGTCAATGAATAACCTTTTTAATAGCCCATGTTAGGGTCTAGATAAACATTATATGTTGACATGTACTATTTTTATAGTGAGAAAAATATAAAATAACTTTCAATGAAATAAATACAGGAAGAATTGCAAAGGCTGGGTTGCCAAATTTTCTGGCTTCCAGAAAATTCTTTGTCTCACCACAGAACCGTTTTCCAAAACCATAGTTTCTATGCTGGCCCAGCTCAGCCAGTTTCCCCAGTCCCAGTGAGGCTGTTTTCACATGTTTGACAAACCACGTGACACCCCCATGCCGTGCCCAACCCCCACGTGTACTCCCGAGCCTAACTCTAGCCTGTGTCCGACTCTACATCCACCTGATCCACAGCTTGTCCCAGTTCTCAGACCCGACTATCTTCACCTTTGAAGTGGGAGCTTGCTGAGAGAGAATCTGGCCTCCTTACCTTTCAGCGGCTGAGGAGGGTGGAGGCGGGCCCAGGCCTCCCTGAGCTTCGGGGACAGAGGGTCCCCTTACAGCAGTTTCCGAGGGACAGTTCTCTTGCTCATTGTCCAACTTATCAGAATGCGTCTCACAGTGAGGGCTTCCTGCCAGGCAGAACAGCACCCTGGCCTTGTGGAGACCTGGGAAGGGAGGTGTTTTGAAGCCGGTAGGGCCTTCTCCTGTGCCTCAACCCCGCATGGAAACCCTCCTCAGATTCTATCAACTCCACATCCGCCAGATGCTGACCTTTTGCAGTCCTGGGATGTGTGTTGTCATTACTATCATTAAGGCTTTTTAGCCACTGCTGAAGTCTTCCCCACATTCTTATTTCCAGGATAAAAATAATATAATTACAGAAAATTTAGAAAATAAATACAAAAATGTCCCGCTAACCCAAGCTTGTTAGCTAAATTTACTTTGTGGCATGCATTTTGGAAGGCAAAACAATCTCAAATTCAGCTCCCAAATAGGTATGCGTTGTTCACAGAACATCAGCATGTCTTAGAAGTGGGTGGCTTGTGGAGATGACATGCAATAGTCATTCGTTGACTTTCAAAAACAGCCTTGGAAGAATACACGGGCTGCAGACTTTGGATGCAAATAAATGTCTTATAGGAGACTTGCACTTTATAAAATAGTTTGAAAGGGGAGCTAAAACTCTTCCCTTTTGTATTGACTCTAAGAAAATCTCCCAGCTGTTCATAGAATTCCAAGGTGAAAAACTGATATGGCTCAATAGACAGATCTCATGGAAGGGTGCCAGTCGAATGCCTCTCTGAAAGGCGAAACTGGCGAGCTGTGGCTATTTTGTGAGAGTAAACTGATATTTAAAGCTTCTCTGTGGTCTTCACGGATGTTAAATAAAATATTCTACAAAAGCATGTCAAAGGCAACTCAAACAATGATGATCTAGAAATATAAGGGTTGTGTGAAGAAACAATGGTGAGGAAAGAATCCATCCACCCTGTCTTTAAAGCGGCATACACAGTGGGCCTTTCTGATATTTTGGGGGGAAAGGAGACAGGGTTAAAGAATGGGCTGGGAAGCCCCTAAGCCCTGGCCCTTCTCTCTGATCGCGGAGCCACGCCTGGTGAAGCTGTCTGCCTGCCGGCGGCCGCTGGAAGCTCGGCCCGTGTGCTGTGGAGCAGGCTGTTTTTCTGTGCTGACGTCTGGCACCCCGCCCTTTCTCTGTGCACTTTGGTCTCTCACCCAACCACAATACCTGATATCCCACGGCTTGCAAGCCCTGGGTATTTTTACTGGAAAATGAGGAACCTGTGCAAATTGTTATTTTCTTTTCTCTCTCTCTCTCTCTCTCTCTCTCTCTTTTCTTTTCCTCTTTTTTTTTTTTTTTTCCTCCCTGAGGGACAGGGGCTGCAAGTTGTTTGAAATAAGCCAGAAGCCTAATAGCTCCTTTGCTTGTGTATTTGAAATGGCACCCTAATCACTTTGAAGAGCTAATGTACTTCCTATGGGTCTGAAATTTCTCAACTGGACTCCCGTGGCAGAATTTGGCCTGGTAGTTAAGAAAATTAATTACTCTGATCGTGAGGATGAAGCAATAGTTCCCAACTCCCTGTAGTAATCATTAAAATGTCATCTACTTAGGAGACATCTTGGCACAGGATTTATAAGGTTTGTGAGCTGGGGACTAGGGTTCAATGATCCTTCCAGTGGTGGACCCTTGTTCTGCAGGAAGGCTTTGGGAGATAAGGTTTTTTAAGACCGGAGTGAAATTATTACTTTTGATCTTTTGATTTAACATCTGAATGGGAAAATTAACCACTGGATAATAGGGAGGAAAAAAAACAAAACTTAAAATGGCTACTGCCCATCTATCACTGTCTTCCCTATTAGTGGTGGCCCACCCCACGGAGGGTATTTCTCTCCTAAGAGGCAAGTTTTTTAAGTTGCCGCACCCTTTTCCACCATGAATCTTGGCCTTTTACCTAATGGAAAGAACCAAGGATTTGGAATCGGAAGACATAAGCCCACATCCCAACCTCAGCCCTTAGAAACTGTACAACATTAAGAAAACCTCTTAATGTCTCTAGCCCTCCCTTTTGCTCATGTGTGCAATAGGTCAAATAAATTTGCATTTGTGAAAATGTTAACTGGAAAATCTCATCCACCCATTCCTACAGGAAGTCTTAATGAATGGCTACTGTACTCCAGGAACTGAATTAGATCAGAAGTTGGGAACTGTGGCCCATGGAATACATCCAGCCTGCTACCTGCTTTTATTAAAGTTTTGCTGGAACACACACACACACACACTCACACACTCATATATTTATGTACTGCCAATGGCTACTTTCACGCTGCAATGCTGAGAGTTATATAATTGTAACCAGTTGCACAAGGCCAAAAATATTTACTCTGACCCTTTACAGAAAAAAGTTGCTGACCCCACAACTTGATACTAGAGTCAGAAAAGGGGCTCCTGCCCTCATGTATCCTATAGTTTCCTGGAGTACATTAACAAACAATTATAATAAATATGGTGCCGAATCACAAGACTCTGTGAGAACACCAAGCAGGTGCTGAAATTTAGCCTTGAGAAACCAAAGAGCGCCTCCCAAATGCCAGGTGCTACCTCTAGGGGTGGCAGTGTGGCAGACAACATCCAGCTGTAAGCAGGAAGAACACTCTGTACCAGAGGCACCGAGGAGGACTACAGCGTGGTTCAGAAATGGTGAATCCTAGAAGTGGTTGAACATAAGCCGAGAATGCAGTAAACTAGAGCTAAATTGTAAAGGACATTATACGCTTTGCTAAAGAATTTGAAATTCATTCTGTAGACAGTAAATCACTGAAGGGTCTGAAGCAGAGATAAGGTGGTGCGATTTGTATTTCTAAAGATCACCATATTTCTAAGTGTGAAGAATAGCCTCTAGGAGGGCAACGCTAGAGGTAGCGAACCTTGGTAAGAGGACTGTATGATAGTCCAAGCTAGCAATCCCAAACTAAGGGAGGTGGGCGCGGAGGGGATGGGGCAAGGGATGGATACAAGAGGCATGGGGGTGGGGTGGGGAGTTGATTCAGCAGGACATGCTCAATAAGTATATGTAAGAGGTTAGAAATAAGGAAGATTTTAGATGGCACCCAGGTTTTTAACTAGGTGAGTGATGATATCCTGAACTTACATAGAGGAAAAGAATAAAATTGGAAGCATGAAAGAAGTTGAAATTTTGGGGACACAATGTGATTTGGTCATTGTTTATATTCCATTCATGACATCTATTAGAAGATAAATATATGTTGGGAATACAGGAAAGGTGATTAGGGTCTAGGTCTGAATTTAGGAGTCCTGGGTTTAAAGATGGCAATGGGGTAAGGTCATGAATAACCTCAGGGAAGGGTGTGAAGAGAGAATAGGTTTGAGGACAGATGCCTGGGGATGTGTAACACTGAGGGGTCATCAGAGGAAGAGCCGGAGAAAGGAGTCAGAATGGCATGCATGGTGACAGAAAGAAAACTTGGCAAGAGCAGAGCTATTATTTTTTTGTGGTTAAAACTATTCCTTCCAAAAGGAGGCCTAGAAAATTCTCATGATAACAGGACATTGGGCAGATTTTCTAGTGATGACTACATATTGTTTGAGCCTTCAGCTTTCGGCTCTTGAAAAAAAAATCACAGGAATAAATATTACAAGCTGAAAGAAAAAATGTTACTGATAGCAGTTCAGTCCTAAAATATTGATGAAGGTGGGAATTATAAGAAACTGACCTGATCCCTTTGTCATTAGGAATAGGCTCTAGGAAGGCAGGAATGTGAATCATGTTGACTCTTGCTACACCCCGGAGCCTAGTACAGAGCCCCACACGTTACAGATAGTCAGCAATTTCTGTGGAACACATTGAATCACATGACTTCATCGAGTGAGAAGATGATCATCTAATAGCCAGTGGTGGTTCCACTTAAGATCAACTGGAAACTTGAAAACCTGATATATTTCAGACTAAGACTAGGGAACATTACATTTTGAGGGTATTGGTTACTAAGCTGTTCCTCTCAACTTTCTCTCTTCACCTGATGTTTATCTTTTCATCATGATGAAGAGAAGAGAAGCCCTGATTGTAAAAGAAGTAATATGTGTTAATATTAAGATGGCCTGTTCAGAGGCCCCTAGCACAATGGAGGAGTGCTAAGAGAGGCTCTCCTACTGAGGAAGGCTTGGTCAGGGTCTGTGACCACCCATCAGTGCTGGAGCCTGTTAGACCTGCCGCTGTTGTCCAGGGGGTAAGGAGAGAGGTGCCAGTTCTCCTGATTTCTTGATTATCTGGGACTTGTAACAGATCTCAGAATATAAAAACTTCGTTGTATATTTTCTGGCATTACTCCCACTACTAAATTAAAGACTATTGCTCCTATCTCCTATTATATCAAGCAACCTCCCTGTCCATTATTTTTTCCAAGTCCAATATTGACCTCAGAGGACTACCTTGAATTAGTTAGCATTAGGTGAAGCAAAAAAAAAAAAAAAATCACCTTGATTACAAATGCTGGCCCTCCACTCTTAAGTGTACGAGAAATTCAGTTCCTGTTTTGTGAAGCAGAGACACAGAGAAACTTCAAAGTGAAAAGGGGGAGGGGGGGGCGCGAGGGCGGGGAATCAACCAGACCTCAAGTCACCTGATTTCCAGTCCACTAGACCACACTCTGCTTTCCTGCCAACACCAATACCCGATGGTGTTTCCAGGGAAGAAGGAATGATTAGACAGCGAGTGAGAAAGACCAGCCAACGGTGATAGACGCACAAGCCCATCACTCGAATTCCCTTTCCTTTTTTAATTGAACGCCGGCTATAATCCCAGCGCTTTAAGTAAAACTACCTAACGAATTAGGAAGCTGACATACTGATATAAAGGTTTTTCTTGGTGTCTGTGTTCTTTCTCTCTCTCTCCAACTCTCCCTCCCTTCCTTCCTCCTTCCCCCTAACACTTTGCTTTCCACCTAAAAAGTACCGGGGAAAGTTTTATTTTTAGGAGTTCTTTTTAAAACATGTTCCATGTCCACATACATTAATGCTGTGTGTGCGTGTGCATGAGCATATATGTACACTTCGAAGGCTTACATTTTATTAAAAGGCAGGGACGGCTCTGCCTTTACCACCTCTCCTCTCCTCTCCTCTTTAAATGGAAAGCGCTGAACCCAGATGCCCAACCAGGGAAAACACTCTTCCAGGAGCAGCATCTGGCCTCCTGGCAAGCCCTTCGGGTGAGCTGCTTGGGGAGCTTTGCAGTTGTCTCGCTCGGCTCTGTCACGTGTCTCCGATACCCTGGCCTCCCTGGCTGGCACGTCCAGGCAGCTGCCAATTCCTCTCTGTTCACCTTCAGTTCTGAGAACCACTTCCCCGTGCTCATGTCATGCCGGACCCATTTTTCTCCCACCGCCCGTGGCAATTCCAGGACAAGATGCATGTCTCGCTGCTGTCCGCCTAACGACTTCCTCCCAGGCCTCTGTCTCCTGAACCCCAGTGAACCCCTGGGCCACTCAGTCCTCCCTTAAAGGAGCTTCTTTTTAATAATAGTTCTCTGCCACTTCTTGTCAGCGTAGCTCCTTGTAAACTGCGGGGCCATTCCCTGCAAAGAAAAACAAAACATTCCACGGGAGTAATTTATTCTGGTCTGTACCCAAGACATGAAAGCACGCCTGACATGTGTGTATTATTTCGTGACATCACACTGGCTCCTGCATCCCTGTCACACCTCGAACAAAGGAGTGTTGCAGGACCGACAAGGAGGCGACACAGCAGCTTTGCAAGGAGCGCCCACTTCAGGGGACTACGTTTTTGAAAGTGGCTTTGTGGTGGGCTTTTTTTTTTTTTTTTTTTTTTACCTGTTAGTATATATATATATATATATATTGCTTGTGGAGGATTCTGGGGAGTTTTTTCTGGATAATTGTGAAGAACACAGAGTCCGACGGTAGCCCACGCACCAGGGAGCCGTGACAAGGTGCTGACAAGTCCGGCAGCCATACCCGGGATGCAGAGGGGGAGGCAGAAATGAGAGCTGCGGGGTGACATCCAGAAATAGTTAGCACGGGGCGGCTGCACACTGCCATGTTGGAGGGTTGCTGGTTTTTTTTTTTTGTTTTTTTTTTCCTCATGCAAGAAAAAGTGTAGATTATACACAAGATTTCAAATCTCAGGACGGGATTGTCTGGGCTGAGAAAAGACTGGGCCTTAGCAGTGGACCGAGGGAATCCCAGCCATAAGGAATCACTGGTCTGGGCCCATGGCAGACTCAGCCCACACTTGACTTTGAAGACGAACAAAACTAAAACCATGGGCTTCGGAATGAGAGCCTCTGGGGACCAGGAGATGAGGTTAGGGGATGTTTGATCAGGACATTGGGAACTGTCCCTGGAAACTATCTACACAACAATAGAGCTCAAATTTAAGATTAGAATACTGAAGTATTTTATCTCTGTCTCAGTGAGATGTTTTTGGTCTGTAATTTTCCTCAGGTTAATTTGTTGCTATGTACAAAGGAAGTTAAAAATACATGCAGAATCTGTATACTAAATATTGCCTTTTGTATAGAGATGACTCTTTAGTATAGAGATGACTCTCACTTCTGGTCATTTCTTCTCTTCAGTGTCATACATTCTTTTTAACCAGGCTATTTTCTCTTACATTGTATCCCCCCCTTTTTTTCCATTCCTCCCAATATCACCACCATTCTCAAATTCTTCCATCCATGCCTCACTCTGAGAGCTCTCTTCACCTTCAAAGCGTTCTTGCCTACATCATCTATTGCCCATTTAGTCACGATACAAACACCTATTGAGTACCATCATGACAGACACTCAGCTGGAAATCAAGAGGGTTTTATCAGGATAACGCTCAACCCTGGGATCTGGGGATCTCATTCAACTATGTTATCTACCTCCCTGCCCTCTCTGGGAATGTTCACTTTCCTCATCTTGCTCTTGCTTCCCAACTTTCTGCCTCTAGCCCTTCCTCTTCTCCCGGGGATTAGCAAATGGGCTCTCTGTTCCAGGCATTCGGTTAGTCTCTCCACCTGGTGGAGTAACCCCTTGCTCTTCTTTTCTTTCCCATTTTAGAGGGGACAAGGAAAGCACTCTGGGGCAGGAGTAGGCAAGACATAGGTGCTGGCCCTGGGGCACTAAAAACATGGGTTTTTTTTTTCCCTGCTTTCCATAAACTGAAAGTCAACATACACCTCTTAATAATATCCTTCTTATTATTAATTTTGTTTTTTTATTCATTCGTTCATCTTATTCATTAGCTAATTCATTTATCTTCCCTAGTGTTTGGGATATGAAAAGATAAAAGAAATTACCCTTGCTCTAAAGGAATTTTTATCTAATTATTTTGTGTCTCTGTGCTTGGACATAAAAAAGAATACATTTACTCATGCAAAGTGATGCTTCACTGAAATCCCATTCCCCCCCCCCCCCCTTTCGAACACTTTTTTAGCAACCATTTTATATCCTGAAAGATCCTGCTCTCAAACCTACATCTTCTCTGATTGGATCACAGAGAAGATGTAGGTTTGAGAGCAGGATCTCTTGGCTCCTGGCTCACCCATCTTTTCCCATCATTCTTTCATCTCCTTCTGCTGTTCTAGACACACATGCTTCCTGGTGCTGACCTCTGCGTCATCACAGAGGGATTCCACTCACTCTCCCAGTGACACGTTTCTATTTAGGACCAGGCATCCCCCAGAGCAATAGTGAGGCCTTTTATGGGTGGTTCATGTCCTGTTGTGTTTTTCTAACTAGTCTGCCCTGTTCTCTCTGACTTTACTCTCCATTCACATCACACCGAAAAGGACCAATTCCTAAACTGCCAAACTCTTCATGTAATTTGTGCTTCCCTGACAGTCCCAGGAACTGAGCCTGCGTCTTGGCAGAGGAAGGCCTATTTCACCACACTCCTGCTATTTTCTCCACCAGCATCCCTGCAATGCCCTATGACAGGGCTAGGGGGGCCTAGGAGCAGGTGTTACGTAAGGGAGCTAAGGAAATGTCATTGTCCCACTCTAGGAATTTCTAATCCCAAAACACTTTTTCATCCAAGAATGTAACATAGAAGAAAACAGGTAGGCAGTTGTGTGTGGGGTGGAGGGAGCTGGAGAGAGTGGGGGTGGGAGGGAGTTGGCTAGAGAGATGTTTTCTTCATCTTGAACGCAGCCACCTGAGAAAACCAGCTGATTAGGAGCCTGTAGCCACACAACACAGCAGTGTGATACAAGAAGTGAGTAATACCGTACGTACCTATTTGAAATTATAGAGCAGGCTTCGGTAGACTGCGTGCAATTACACAGATTGGAAGTCAGCCAGGACACTGAGGTTACCAACCCCTTCTCTCACAAAAAGCACCAGGGGAACTTCGAGGACCACAAGGGGTCAGGGCCATCATCCTGCAGCTCACCTAATAGGCCTCGCCTCACACAACCCGGGTTCTGGCAGAAGAGCTTAACGGTGGCAACTAATAGGCTGGAAAAAAAGAGTGCCCTCTATCCATGCTGTGTGACTGATTCAGCATTCTCAGGAAACGGGCTTTGAAGCACCCAAGTAGAAGGGACTCAAATGATGGAGAACATCCAGGGATTCACGTGGTGGACAGCGGGCACTGTAAGGGGTCTTCCACCTGCGGGTCCTGTGGTTAGCATTCCTGCCACCCAAGCATTTCAGAAAGTTCCAGCTCAGGTTTTCCCAAACTTCAATGTGCTTACAAATCAAATGGCTAGGGGTCTTGTTAAAAAAAAGTCGATTATGCCAAGCTGGTGTGGCTCAGTTGGTTGGGCATCATCCCAGGCACCAAGAGGCGGCAGGTTCGATTCCCAATCAGGGCACATGCCTGGGTTGCAGGCTCGATCCCCAGTAGGGGGCATGCAGGAGGCAGCCAATAATGTTTCTCTCTCAGTGATGTTTCTATCTTTCCCTCTTCCTTCTTCTCTCTCTAAAATCAATAAAAAACAATTTTAATACATTTTTATTGATTTCAGAAAGGAAAGAAGAGGGAGAGAAAGAAACATCAATGATGAGAGAAAATCACTGATTGGCTGCCCCCTACACACTCCCTACTGGGAATCAAGCCTGCAACCCAGGCATGTGCCTTGACAGAAATTGAACCCAGAACCCTTCAGTCCACAGGCTGACACGCTATCCACTGACCTAAACCAGTTAGGGCTCAATAAAAACATTTTTTAATGTAGATTCTGATTCAGGAGGTCTGGGATGAGGCCTAAGATTCTGCACAGAGAGCAAGCTCCCTGGTGCTGTGTCAGGGAACCACACTTCCAGAAGGCAGTTTTCACATGGAAGAGGGGAGAAGTTTTCTGTGAAATGAGAGAGCAGAGGCTGGGCAAAGAGAAAGATGGCTTTAAAATGAGATTCAACACCCAGAATAATTAGGTTCGCTTTCATTTGTCCTAGGAATAAAAGGAAGCAGAAACATGGAGAGTCCAAAATAATAAATAATACACACCACTCTTATAATGGCTTTTTCTGTAGAAGGGAGGCACAGAACTTGGTCCCTGAACATGTTTCATGAATGAGATGCCTGCTCTCAACAGTGGTTGTGTTTCTCACTCCTTGGTTAGTGCTGCAGAAAGACACACCGTCAGGAACAAACTGTCTGTTCTCAAGATGAGTCAGGAGAAGACAAGATGGCCGAAGGCAGACCTTTAAGGTTTGACCAATAAACAGTAAGGGAGCGATAATCTTCCTTCCAGCTTTGTGAAATAAAATCAGAGTTGCTGAAAGACATCAAATAATGGGCCATTTTGCAGCTTATATTATGCAAACTTAGTTTATTGTTTTGTGCTATGGAGGCTTTCCCGCTAAACCCTGCATGTGCCATCAAAGGCTTAATTATTGGTTGGATTAATGATTATATTCTTTATCTAGTTATTTCCTAAGTGATTTTTATACTCATATCTGCATATTTTGTGACTTCTTAATGATAGGATTCACTTTAGATGTATGGAAGGAAGCACGCACACACACAGACACACACACACATGCTTAATAAGTATGAGTCAGTTAATCCCTGGTGAAAGCAGTATCAGTTGCTACATTCAGACATGCTATAAACTAGATAAGGCTGGAGTTTAAATATACATTTATCCTAATATATAGCTCAACAGTATGGCTGCAAAAATGCTATTACTTGCCAAAGATACATAAATTTAGGATATCATTCAAAATATATCATTTGAAATGTTCAGCTATCTACAGCTAGCATGGTGAAGTACATATACAAGAAGGAGAAGAATACAGCCATCAATCAATGAATCAACAATATCTGTCTACGGAGTGCCTAGATGTGCCTCATACTACACTAGTGAGAGTTAGGACGATTTTTAAAAAGCAAAAGGTCTGCCTTTGCAGTGCTACTAATCTACTAGGGGACAAAGCACGTAAGAAAAATAAAAAGCGTAGAGAATAATTAACTGTTAAACAGAATCTGCAAGGAGAAACAGACTAACATAGTTGAGAAGTCTCCAACGAAATGTAGAGCTGAAGTTGGGTTTTGAAGCATGGGTGGGATTTGGGAAGTGCAGAGATGACTGTGGGTCTACCTGAAAAAAACGAAGGGATGCCCGGACGTGGCCTTGAGCAGCCTGCGTTATCTGTGACCCTGTGACCCGAGAAAAGGAGAAGGAGAGACCCAAGTGCAGGGAGGAGCCAGGTTATGGGTGGAGCCTGGAGAAAAGCTGGAATCCATGTCCCAGACCATCGGGAACCAAGGCAGGTTAGTGAGTAGTTGAAGAATGTAAGTTTTGCTTTTGTTTCCATTTGAGTTTCTTAACTTATGGAAAGAGCATATGTAAAATGGATTTGGGGATGCAAGGCCCAAAGAAGGAGGCTGGAGGCAAGCAGGAAACTGAGCATGGCTAGAGAGTGCTGGCTGTGGCGCTCAGGGGGAAGGGAGGAATGCCTAGAAGGACCTTAAAGGAAGTCAAGAGAATTTGCTGATAGGTTTGATATGATGAGCGCATAACCAAAAATAGATATAGACAAGGCCAAGGTGTTTAATTTGTGGACTAAAGAGAGTAGAGTTTTCACTAATGTAAACTGGATCATCTGTGGACTTTGAGCACCAACTTTGTGACAGGCACTGTTCTAGGAACTTGCAATACATCAGTAAATTGAACAGAAATCACCTTTGCTTTCATGGAGTTTGCATAATAAACATAATACTAGTACACATACTATAAACAAATACATTTAATAAACATGATAAATAAGGAAATGCTACAGCATAATAGAAGGTGATGGCTGCTAAGGAACCAGTAAAAGTAGGACGGACTAAAGGGATTAAGAGTGCTGTGGGGTGGTTTTCAGTAATAAAGCAGGTCTTTGGGGAAGCAGGTGAGATTTGACAAGGGTTGAGGGAGGGAGAGAGGGAGTCTGTGAAATGGACACCTGGAGTCAAAGCACCAGGCGGAGAGGACATCTACAGTCTTGGGGTCTTTGACCTATAGCAAAGCGAGGAGGCCAGTGTCTCTGCAGCCAAGGAAGGGTGGGGAGAAAAGAAAGAGTCACGCACAAAAAAAAAAAAGAAAAGAAAAAGAGAGAGAGAGAGAGAGAGAGAGAGAGAGAGAGAGAGAGAGAGAGAAAGAAAGAAAGAAGAAAGAAAGAAAGAAAGAAAGAAAGAAAGAAAGAAAGAAAGAAAGAAAGAAAGAAAGAAAGAAAGAAAGAAAGAAAGAAAGAAAGAAAGTCACACACATCGTTGACAAGGCCACATCCCATGGGGCTTTAGGGGTTCTTGTGAGGAATTAGCCTCTTGCTCTGAATTAAAAGGAAAGGGGAGCCAGTTGTAGGGTTTGGAGCAGGAAGAACATGAACTGACTTCAGTTTTTAAAAAATTACTATGTTAAAAAGAGTACATTCTAGGAGAATAGGAAAACCAACTGGCGAATGATTTACCAGTGGTCGGCAAACTGCGGCTCGCGAGCTACATGGGCTCTTTGGCCCCTTGAGGTTTTAGCAAAGGCTAGCTTAGGAGTACCCTAATTAAGTTAATAACACTGTACCTACCTACATAGTTTAAGTTTAAAAAATTTGGCTCTCAAAAGAAATTTCAATCATTGTACTGTTGATATTTGGCTCTGTTGACTAATGAGTCTGCCGACCACTGGATTATCCCATCGATCTAATCAGAAAGAGTAATGTGTGGATGCAAAGTGTCTCACACATTTGGCTCTGATAGGTTGAGAGAATTTAAAGAACTGGATTTCAGCCCCAGCTGGGGTATAAACTTCCCCATTGACCATAGGCCTGTCGCTTCATGTCCCAGCCATGGCTTTATCATCTTTAGCATGGGAATAATGCTTAGTTTTACCCACCTTGTAGTGTGTGTATGTGTGTGAGTGTGTGTGTGTGTGTGTGTGTGTGTGTGTGTGTGTGTGTGTATGTGAAATCTAATGAGATAGAGAGTGAAAGGCAAGAATATATAGTTATTAGAACTGGACACAATTGGAAACTCAAGCAGAGAGTCTAGTCCAGACACTTAATCTTTTACTGAATCCAAGAGAGAAAGTGAAGAATGCATTGGATTCAGAACCAGAAAACTTATTTGTGTCCAGAGTTTATGACTCCTTAATTGTGTCACCTTGGATAACACAACTTCTCAGAGCATCAGTTTCCTCTTCCGGGTTAAAGGAAATTGCAATACCTATACCCCTAAAGTACCAAAGAGATGAAGGCCCCTCCCCCAAGTTCCTAGTGCAGCCATAGACAGTTCTACTCAGCCTGTTGTGAAGTTGTAATTAATCCTTTACTCAGCCTAGGTTAACTGTAATTCCTCAGAGGCAGGACTCATTCCTTCCTGGGCTCCGTAGTGCCCCATGTAGCCAGCACAAGCTAGTGCAATGGGAGGTATTCAACAAATTATTTTAGCAAGTGAAAGTATGATATTAAAGGAGGAAATGTAGACTTGAGAACCAGGCTTTTAGAGGAAATATTTCAAATCATGAAAGATAATGCATTCAACAAGATTGTTCAGAGCCTAAAGAGAGAGGAGGGGGTTAAACACCTCTTTGGGGCAAGCACAGTGAGACTCATTAACCAGCAAAGGGAAGAAAAGCAGAAAGTCAACGGATAATTCAGAATCATCAGCATTGAAAAACCTGGAAAGTATCACCAAATACTATAACTCAATAAATAGCTCCCACTCCAAAGGGATCCAAATAGATTTCAATCAGCTGTCATTTTACCAGTCAGAAATCTCTAATAACCACCCATTTTATCTAATAACCAGGCTCTAGCACAGATAACTCAAGTTCCTAATGAGAGCTTCAAGATTCCAAAGTTCCTTGTGAATTATCAAAGGATAATAATGCCATGTCCGTTGTAATTTTAATACTAATTGTGTTGTTTGATTGCTGCTAATCCACATATGATAATGTCATGTTTAAGTGTTTTTCACCAGAGCATTTGCTTAATCAAACCTTATATTCCCCAGGCCTTCTTAGTACAAGTTTACTAGGAATGAAGGAAAACTGCACATAAAACCATTTTCCCAATCTGTTTCTTAAGTGTACACTCAGCAGGCCATCTTGCAGCACACCTAGCCAATAATCTCCATGTCCTTTCCAGAGCCCAGTTTTTTGTGTCTTTTTAACTGACATTTTGGAATTCACCTGAAAACACCAATAATTTGCCAAGACAAAACTTGGCCTGTGGGGAAGACACCATATTCAACTCCAATCTGGAGAAAACAATGTACTCAGTTCTTTTATTCATTCTGATTTTAACATTTATTTTAATCATATCACAATTTGAGGATTATAACTTAGTCCTGGGAAAGCTGGCCTCTGGGCAATAAAGTGTTAAGACCAGGAAGTGTACTCCTGTGCCCTTATTTCAATCCCTTCTTCCCTGTGGTACCACAAAATGAATAATGCCTTAGACATAGTTTTTGCAATGCTAATATTTGAACAGTAAAAGATACCTTAAGACCTTCATCAAGATTTTTTAAGGCCTCATTTAATGTCAGTGTCAAGGTTCTGTGAGGAATAATTAATATAACAAAACAAGGTCTATGTGCCCATTGATTGCCAGGGGATTTATGCAGGTGACTCATTAATGCCGCAGGGGATTCTGCATGTAAATCCCAAAGCCTGGATAGGGAAATGGGACCCGGTGATTTTTTTCCCCCTATAAAAAACACAAACAATGACAAGTATAAAAGCAGATAACCTGAATATCTATACAAACGGCTATTTGGCTTGTAAAAGTTTTCCATTTCCATCCTGTCACCTCTTCTCTTCACATGTATAAAAGATGGGACAATTATTTCAACAAACCTACCCGTATAAATCAATGCAGTTTTGCTGTGGGGAGACTTGGTGTTTAGGGCATTTAATATTTCAGCATCACCAGATTAGCACCGGGATCCATTTCTCTCTGTGGTCAAGGGCATGATTAGCTCTGTGACAGTATATTGGCCATTTTCGTATGAAGATCTGCAAATCCTGGTAAACAAATACCAGTTGGAAAAATTAAGAACAAGTCTGTGGACTGGAATGCACCCTACTTGCAATGGGAACAAAAAGCTGGCAATCAAATCTAAAGAAAAAGCTAAATCACAGCAGAATGACCTACTTTAAGGCATTTGCCAAAGAGGCAGTGTTTTTAGACAGCTCTTCTGAAGTAGCGTCTTTCTGTCTATGCCATCTGCAGATTTATTACTGCCTGAAAAAAAACAACCAAAAAAAAAAAAAAGAAAAAAGAAAGAAAGAAAGAAAGAAAGAAAAGAAAAGCTCTATTTAAATGATGCTAAGAGCCTGGTCTATAGGAAAGATTCCAGTATTGTGGGCACCACACCCACACCTACTGATGTGGTCCAAGGTTTTGCTTTAGAGGCACCTAATTAAGAAACCCTGACTCATTTACATGGAGACGTTTGATCTAAATTACACTCCAAACCGCACCAAATTGGGAGCATCTGTGAATGTGAAATGTTTGTTCCCTGTGACGGCTAGAACAGGGCCAGCTCTGGACGGCACATGTTCAAGTGACGAAAAATATTTCACATGTAACGTACTTCTGAGACCCACTTTTCCACTAATAATTCAGAGTGATCCTAACCAGTATCTGTACTTCCCCAATTATTTCAGGCTGTGAAAAATTATGTCACTTTTTTTTTTCTACAGTTAGAAAGAGGTAGGAGACCACCTACTTTGTTTGCTGTCATTGATAAAGCCCTTAGGTGCAGCCAATAGTAAAAAGGCAAAGCTGGCTCGTGGAGAGGCTGGTCATATATATATATCTTAACTCGGGACCCAGAAATGCAGAGCAGCAACCTGAAGGGATGTCTCCCTCTCATCACTGCCTGAACGTCTCCAGTTTTTTATTTGACTTACTGGTTCTCAGCAAAGCTTTGCCTCCCAACTGCTCCGAGCCTGTATTTGTGTCTGGAAGATACAGCTTATACAGGGGATGCTATGGAATGATTAAAGGTCTCATTACCTGCCTTTGGAGGGCATTCAGATGTGGTCCATCTCATTCCCATCAGGTAAAATGTCTAAGAAAGTAAAATAAAAAAAAATAAAAATAACACATTTCTGCCATTGGATGCTGTGAACAGTACTAAGCACATACTTCTCATGAAAGAGTGTTGTATTTCAAGTACAATAAACAGTGTTTTATAGACACAGTTAACCCCACACTTTGGCACCTGATGGCCATTGTACCTTATTAGGCCATATATCACCTATGTTTCAGTGGGAGTCTAAGGAACCAGGAAGAAACTTTACATAAGAATTCCAGATGCTTTTGTCCAAGAAAGATATTAATGCATCGATCTGATGTACTGTTCTTTGCAGTAGCTAGAATGAGATTTGAATATATTAATATTTTCAGCAGCGGAGCCCAGGGAGCCCGGTTAATAGCTTATGCATGGATACATACTAGTAGATAGACTTCAGACAGAGGTAGGCTTTTCGGCTCTCATGTTGGTAATGCTCAGAGAGATCGAATGAAAGGGCTGTTCTCCCCGAGTCTTTGTTGTGGGCATGCATTCTGACAGTGTGGAGCCAGAGTTCTTCTGGTTGTCTATACAGCCTGGATTCAATAACGGTTATATATGCATGTTATGACAATGCGGTCAAGGAAACCAGATTTTTTTACTCTACCTTCAAGAGCGAGCCTATGTAGTCTAAATCTGGTGCTTATTTTTCTTGTCCTCATTCAATAAGTTAACATATTCATAATTTAATACAGGTTATGTTCATTTTGTAATTAAAGTTATGGCCTTAGTTGGGAAAGCCCTCAGACTATACCGCATGAAAAATTTTTTTTCTATATTGTACTATATGGTTCAGTGTGGATCCTAAATCTCATCATTCCAGACTACCGTATACTGATTTTCTAGGGCTGCCGTATCAATATACCACAGAGATTTATTTTTCACACTTCTGGAGGCTAGAAGTCCCAGATCAAGATGCCAGCAAGTTTGGCTTCTGAGGCCTCTCTCCTTGGCTTACAGAGGGCCACCTTCTCACTGGGTCCTCCCATGGCCTTTCCTCTGAACACAAGCATCCCTGGTGTCCTCTGTCTCAATTTCTCCTTATAATGATACTAATCATATTGGATAGGGTTCATCCTAATGGTCTTATTTTAACTTCATCACCAAAGGCCTTATCTCCATATAAAGTCACATTCTGAGGCACTGGGGGTTATGGCATCAACATAGGAACTGGTGAGGGAGGACATCATTCACCCATGGCACAGACCACTGCCATGGCCACGCCCATGCTGCCAACATGCCCCATGCCAAATGTATATTTATCTGAGATCAAAACGAAAACGAAAACCTGTAGTAATTTTCCAGTACGATGTCCAGTCACTTTCTCCATCAGTAAGAAACAACGATGACTCCCCAAGGTTTAAGGGAACAGCAGCAGCGTGACTCTTCTCATACCTTCTTGCTAGACTGGAAGGAAGCAGTTGCCTCGTACAGTAAGTGTTACCGCAGTGCCCGCCTGAGCCCCACCCTGCCTTCAGGGACCCCTGAGCTACAGGCCTAAGTGCCTCCCTCTCCATTACTGCCGCCCTCCATTAGGAACAGATAATGCGAGAGATATCACTTTCACAATCAAACACTGCACTCACACCACACCTTTCAACTCAGCATTTCCAAATGCTTTAAAAATCATTATTATTTTTATTATTTATTTGTGGAATCCCAGCAGTCTACTCAGCACTGGGAAGTGCAGTCAAAGCCACAAAGCTATGGTCTCAGTTTCGCAAACTTAAACCAATTCTCAAGTTTCCCTCTTGATGGGCCAGTAAAAAACCTGAAGGTGGCTGTTTGTATGTGCTTGCATATGTAGGAAAAAGGGGTGGGGAAGGGGGTGAGGGAGAAATTTATCTGAATTACCCTGCTACTTATATAGCTGAAGGAATTTGGAAAAGAGCCATTGGGTAGTGTTGTTCTGACAAACTTAGAACCAAACCAAGAAAAAAGCAGGAAAGCCAATACATAGTTTGGGATGTAAAATTCAGAAAATGGAAATGAATTGCTCTAATCAAGGGCAACTACAATAACACTTTTAAAAGGGTTATTAAGCAATGCAGGAAGTACAAATCAATCATGCTCTGCATATTGTTCAATGGCCATTATTTCCTGGGTCAAATCGTCTTGACATTCAATTTAATACAGCCTTTCATCAAGTTGAAAGGCCCCGGAGAAACTTTCACTGGCCACCCACATTTTCTGTCAGGGCTGTTGCCTAGTCCACCTCACTTTGTTTTCTAACTTTTTATCACCATGACATATTCTGCCTTCTTCTACTGAAAAGTAAAAAACAACAACTCTACGGCTTTACAGGACTTCCAAGGTAGTGAATATGTGTTATCCATTCTTGTAATGCCAGAACCTCCTGGTCTAGTCAGTGCCTGACACATAGTAGGATAGTAGGTGCTCAATAAATGTGTGTGAGATGACTAAACACATGTTCACAGTACTGTTCAAGGCAATCTAAAAGCACATTTGACACATCATGTTACCTCAACAACGTTGTAAACTAAGACAGGTGCCCACAGAGCAGACACACATTAAAAATCTAATGAAATAATAACTTAGATTGCTTTAAATCGAATTGACCAAAAGCATTTGTAGAAAGTATATGTTGAAAGTTATCTTGACTAGTCTTGAATTTAGGCAGGGGAGGTTTTCCAAAAGGAATATGAGCTCAGGGATTTTTCTTAGGATGGGAGGGAGAAATCACAAATGGGGCATATTCTGGAACATGGAGTGGGACCACAGAGGAAAAATGAGGGTAGAAAGAGAGGTCAATCACTGGACTTGAAAGATCAGAGGAGGCAAGGGAGTCAGGGAGGTAGAAGATTACTTGGAATTTTCTAATGAAAGGCTTTCAAAGACAATAAAGATGACCAGGTATAGAGAGCTATTTTAAAGATGTTGTTAGTAACATAGGAACATCATTAGTAACATTATTTTGGATATTCTAAGTTAGGAATTCTGAGAATCAGAGCTGCCACAATGCAGTAAAAATGAGGAGGATGTTTCTTTGGTCCCCTGTGCTTAGTGTGGCCTCCATCCTTGGCCATTGTGCATTATCCCCAGAGCTGAGCACTTAGAGGGGGTCTAGACACACACTATAATCATATATTTTTCTTAGTCTGCATGGAGAGTGAATCACAAAAGGATGTGTCCTGTGCTTAGAGAAAAGTAGGCAACATGTCTTTGTCTTTTACCACCTCAAATTGGTAATGCAGAAAGGCTATGCCCTTCTGCATTGAGCTATTTTGAGGTTTCAATATCCTGAGAATATGGGGCATCTTCCAAAAATGAGTGAACTAAGCCACTGAGAAGATGCTGGCCTCATCTCAAAACCCACCAAGTAACAGCAGCACAGCTAGAACCAGAGTTCAAAAGTCAAAGGTGCCCGCCTACCCTAAATTAAAAAAACTACAGAAAAATTCAAATTGCATGGCTTGGCTCAAGCTACTTTATTATATTTTGTATTTAGATTTCACACATTTATATTCCAAAATAAGATGTCTCTTTAAAAATGTAACTGTTGGATTTAAAATCAGGAAGTAGTAAAGTGGCTGCCCAGAGAGACACATATGGAAGATTTTTGTTTTGGGGGCGGGAAAGAGTCGGTTTTGTTTTTAGTTCTGTGGAATTTCAGTCCAATCAACACCTAGGCCACTCCTTTTTAGAAAAAAAAAAAAGACTTTTTTCTTTTCTTTTTAATGATTCAGTGTGCAGACATCTGGGAGTTTAACCAGAGACATTCAAAAGGCAAGTGGAGGTACAGAAGCAATAGTGCGCATCTGATCTTCATTCTCATTTTGAAGAGGGAAATGGTGTATTGGTTTTTGAGGGCTCGGCATCAGAAGGGAAGTTGTTCAATCCTCTCATTTCAAAGATGAGCCAACCTGGGACTTTCCCAGGTCATCTAGCGAGTTTGTAGGTCCAATCACCCAGGCTTACTCTAGGGTGGAAAGAAAATGGAAATAAGCTACCTTGAAGGCACTTGTGCTCCAACTTAGTAATTACGCTAGGTGGTTAAATGCACTCGGGGTTCTTAGATGTTCAGTTCCCAGTGGAGGTGATTTCATCACAAAGGTCTCTTTTCTATAAAACTAGAAGCCTGGTGCACAAAATTCATGCATGGGTAGGGTCCCTAGGCCTGGCCAGCCATCAGGGCCGATTGGGACCTTCCTTCATTCCGTGCCGCTCCCTGGTGGTCAGCGCACGTCATAGCAAGCGATCAAACTCCTGAGAGGACACTTTGCATATTAGCCTTTTATATATATAGATTGTCAGTACTTCCTCACTGTCTTAGCGCTACCTGGTACTCTAACCATTCCTTCTGCACGTGTCACTCCACCAGATGAATGAATTTTCTCATCCATGCCAGTCATGCCTGCTGCATCTCCATCTGGAAGGCTTGGTCCATACCCTTCTGCTCCTACCCAGGGCCCTCTCTATGCTCCCTGCTCACCCCAGGTTATACCACTCCTTCAGAGAACCCAGTTCAATGTCCAGCTCCTTTAAGATATGTTTAACCAGAGATCTGGCCCTATCTGAAGAGAGATCTTTCCTTACTCTCAACTCAGATCCCTTCTTTTGAATAGCCTTATAGGTTAACTTGACAGCATAGTGAATGTAGGGCAGAGGTTGTTCTTATTCTTTTTTTTATTCTTGCATAACACCTACCATGAATAGATACAGTTTATTGAACACTAATCATGTGCCCTATACATTGCTGAATATTTAAAATATGTGATTTCAATTCAGCAACCAGGTAAAATAAGCATTATCCTCCATTTAGGTAGCCAAAATCTAGGATCTAGAAAGACCACATTATCTTCCTAGCTCACCCAACTAAAAAGTGATGCAGTCAGTGTTTGAATACAGGTCTGTCTGAATCCAAAGGCTTTATACCTAACTTTGTGCAAAACCGCCTTCCTTCTCAGAGTAACCTGCACATAAAAGCTACTAAATATTTGTGAATTTGATGAAGAATGAATAAGCCAGTATGAAACCTGTTCCTTGCACCAGTCTGACTTGCAAAAGGGGAAATTATAAGAAATTCTGAATCTTGGTGCCTCTGAACAGATGTGATCACATAGAGAGCACAAGGAAAGCAGAAAGATTCTCAGAAGTTAACAGTAAAGTCGATCGCTGGCAGCCTACCTGGAAGTGATATGACTCACAGGGAATGAAGCAGGCCTCCAGTCGACCTTGGCAAGCACTGGGGACTTGAGAGCATGCCTCTTGAATATTCTACTAACCTTATCCCTTACTTTCCCTTTGCCCATATTTTCTTACTCGCTTTAAAATGTATTTTAACCTTTCTATAGTGGATGCATTTTATATAGAATACATGCTTTTATTTAATAAGATAGAAGTGGAAACCAGTTTAATACATAATAATATTAATCAACAAAATAAAATTGGTGCTCAAATGTACAGAAGAAGTTCAGAAATGTGTACTGAAAGAATAGAAATAGATGGCTTGTGGCCTCACATATCATTTCAGCAAAGCATAGGACTCTAATTATTTGTTTTAGGGAAGATCTGATGTGTGAGTTCCAGGAGATATGTAAAGATACAGCTTGTCAGTATTAAAATCAGAGAGTTGAAAGGCCAACGGAAAAGAAGTAGGATTTTCATAGAATGAAAAAAAAAAGTTTTTCCACTAAACACTGCAGATAACTCTGAGTTCGAAAGTGATTTTTGTCCTCAAATACCATTAACGATTTACAAACCAACATTTTAAAACACAGAGGTGAGGCATGCCTAAGACTGAAAGATACAGTGTTGTTGAATTTTCTTGGTAAATTAATATCAAGACAAAAAAGAGAAGCTCGTTTTATTTCAGATTTGGAGGCCACCAGATGGCATTTCTCTCTATTGCCATCACCAGCCCTCAGCTGTGTATCCTAATGGTACAGAACCTGGGAGCTACTGATATTCTCCAGGCATATCACACGGATATCTCTCCATTGTAAAACAGAAAGCCCTTGTCCAGATTTTTACAGTTGTGGTAAAGAGCAGTGATGTTGAGGCGACTCTTAGTTCGTGGGTACCAACTTAGTTCAATGAATGAAACATGAAAAGGAAGTCAGGAAAAGGCAGGCAAGTATTTCTTACCAAATTGTCATTGCCCTCTGCTCCGTCAGTGGGCGTCATTGTCTACAACAATGTCTCAAAGCCCTCTGAAGACTCAGAGGCAAGCCCTCTCGAGGAGTGTTGAAAGGATGGGTTTCTAATTTGTTTTAACTGCAGGCATGTGTGTGACCAAATAAAGCAGATCCCCGAAGAGTCTTTTTCCTGATGTATATATGACATTTGTACTTTATCCAAGCCCATTTTGGGGAGCGATGTCCCTTCAAAAGCAATGTAATCTGTGTGGATTGAGGATTTGACACTTGAGAACCCAAATTTTAATTCCCAGTTACATCAATGAACTAACTATAACTTCAGTTATTGATTTCAACTCTAAGGTAAAAAACTAAAAGCAGCTCCAAATGCATTTTTCAGAAAATATTGTGGCAAATTTAACACACCTATTCCCCAACTCATGTGTTATAAGACAAGCTACCATACATTTTCAGTGAGAAACTGTCTGTAGATTTATTCAGAGGTTAGACTAATCCACTTCTACTGGTATTTTTTCATTTGCTCAGTCTGTGCAATTATGAAGCAAGAATTTTCTTCCCTCTGTGTTAAAGTGTTGACTTTTATCTAGTAAAAGAAAAAGGGTCCATGTCTTGAGAAGCATTTGGGGGAGTGTGTAGGATTTCTAAGATTAAATTTCCAGAAGTCTTTAAAGTCTCTAACAGACATCATGGAAGTCCAAACTATAATTATAACATAATTATAATATGAGATAATTTTCTTTAAAATATTCCCTGGTCCAAAAAGAAGAAAAGAAAAGAAAGTATTCCCTGGTCTAAATTTATTTTTACAAAATAAATTAAATATAACCTAAAAAAGCCAGCAAATTCAAGTAAACCTTCATTCTAAATTTAATTTGCTTTTCAACTGGCCGACCCTCATTCATGTTAACATTTGATTCATGCATTTTATCTTTTCGTGAAGTGTTTGTTCAGCCTCACAAGTCTTGGATGTGAGGGCAGTGTTTCCCTTGCCTTAGATGTGCATGGACATTAACTTCCCCCTGAAACAATCACAGTCCTCTTCTCCTCAGAGATAGCCGGGAGCGGCAGCCAGGGGTGAAGGGGATCCATCAGGAAATGTCCCATGTCAATGTGTTCTCCAATTCACTTACTGACCGGCAGTATGCAGCCACACTCCTGACCTCATGAGAGGGAGCCTAAGGGGGAAATGGCACTGAGTACCAATTCCTATGTCCTGTTGTTCTGTGATCTCAATTAAGTGCTAATTAATTACCACTGGCATCTTTGGCATTGCTTGTCAAATTGCATTTAGGAGTATCTTTTCAGTGTTTAAATATCAGTAGTCCAAAATCCACAAGCTAAAAATTCCATGTGTTCCTATATTCTTTTTTTTTTTTTTTTTGTCCGCTTCAAAACTGTGTTTTAAAATGCGACAAATTTATCTATAACCACTGCAGGTAGCTTTCAAATACAACAAACAGGAATTGGTATTGTCAATTTTGATTAATAGTACTTCATTAATAAACATCCTGTTATTCAGTCTCCACCTGCACTTGCTGATGTTGCCTGGAATCAATTAACTCATATAATTTGATTCATTTTACAAAGACATTTTGGGATGTGCTGTGCTGCTGATAAAGGTCCTGTTTTCGCAGCTCTAGATTGCAAGTTAGATGACACCTGGATGGATTTCTGTTTCTGCATGGATTTTATACAGGAGTGGTGTTTTGCAAGGGAGCTGGAAGAAAATGCTGCTGGAAGAAGTCTTGGATTAAAGAATTCATTTTAAAAGATGGTGGGGGGTATTCCTTCTGAATATTCTGACTTTATCTGAAGACTTCTGACTTTATCCTGAAATGTTATGTATCCTCTCTCTTAATCAAGCCATTTTACATAGCAGATTAGTGGTCCTTTAAATCAAAGGGCGGGGGGGGGAGGGGAAATAACCTTATGAAGCACCGAAGTTAAAACTCCAGCAGGACGAACTAAGATACTGGAGTCAAATGTTAGATTCAGCTTCATGCCATGTAATTTTGTTTTCCTTTGCCTTGTTTTAGATATAATTTCTTCTTCTCTCTTAAATATTTACTAGCCATGGTTTCCAGATCAACCAACTTGATCCCAATTATGCCTCTATGAAAATATTTCTTGAACTTTTATAGGTACTTAAGAAATGCTAAGTTTGGTACAAGTGACAAAAGTCCAACTCAAAGTGTTTAGACAAAAAAGGAGATTTCATTGGATTACTTAATTGAAAGACCCATAATTAGATATGACTTTGGGCATGACCAAATCTATGTGCCAAAGAATATTGCCAGGAATTTGACTCTTTCCATCTCTAAACTCTGCTTGTCTCTGGATTAGCTTCATTTTCACTTAAAATCTTTCCTCCTGGCAATAAGATGGCAGCATCAGGATCATATCACATCAGTTTAGAGTCCTCAGGGGCCAGTAACCTCTCTTTTGCTGTGGGAATAGAAAATTCTCAGGAATTATTCTCTTTGGCCTGGATTGGATCCCTTATTTATTCCATGTTTGTTTCTGATCCATTCACTGAGGCAGAGGAATTCATGGCTCTCATTAGTTGGACTTGGGACACAAGCCCACCCCTGGAGTCAGGGCCAGGTCAGCTCTACTCACACCTCAGAGACTGGGAGTGGGGGCGAGGTGGTTTCTTCAAAGATGGTCTTACTAAAAAGAAGAATAAATGATGAGTAGAAGGCAAAAATTCCAGTTGTTCACAACAGTAAATTTTAACTACAATCTCTTATGTCCCTAACATAACTATCTTATCTCTGATGGTAATATTTCAATTAATAGGAGCACTGGTGTCTATATATAGGAAAGCTTGCCTATCTCTCACTGTCATTTTCTGGAAAAGGACATCAAGGCCTATTAAGCAAAATTAAGGTAACATCCATCCATGCATGTACTCATTCATCTGTGTAACACTAATGAGATAGGCACTGAACTAGGCACAGGGGCAAGGCAGCTCTTTAAAGAGCCTATATATAGAAGTAGCATGGGCAGTAATGAGATACAGCTTTGGAGTTAAAGCTGTGTTCCAATCCCAGCTCTTTTACTTATTAGTAGTGTGAGTGCAGACAGAGTTCTCATTCTTTCTGTGCTTTAGTTTCCATATCTAAAAATAGATGTATTGCAATAACTAAATTGATAAAGCATAAAGGCAAGTACATAAGATAATTGGTCAATAATTAGTAGTTACTACTGTGTGTATCAGATGAGATAATACAAATAAATCACTTTACACAGTGCCTTGCACATAGTAAGTGCTCAAGAAATAATAGCTAGCAGCTATTGTCATATGAAATAGAATGATGGATTAAATATAAAGGAACTCAAAATTTAAAAATCCAAGACATATATATTATGATAGATTTGAAAAAGGCCTCAAAAGTTCACCCAGACCTATTCCCATCTTCAGAGAAAATCCTTTAGTAATTTCAGATATAGTAGAATTTAGCTTCTCTTCAAAGAAAGTGTTCCCCAAAGAAACTCTCTTCCTTTTTGCTCTCATATTTCATCAGTTTACATAATATTTAATTGAATTACATAATTACAATAATAAGTACAACTGGCATAAACTTGTTTGAGACTCTCTCCTGGGACTTCCCTCTAGTGGGAACAGATGTGCACAGTTGAGAGTCATTAACTAGCCGAGAACATTCAATGTGTTGTGGGCACTGGTCAGTATATTCCACAGAGGAAATAGCTGGTTTAGCAGAAGTCAGCCAAGAGGGCTTCTACCATATTACAGCAGTCTCTCCATTCTCTTCATCTTCTTGAATGATGCCTAGTTTTTGAATATTTGTCATCTTTATTGTATTTTTAGAGCATCCTTCTTTAGCTGATATGCTCAAAGTTTTATAACAAGAATTTTAAACATGCCTTCTGAAATCAGTTTTGTTGTTCTACAGTGACAACTATGTATTGGGTAAAAAAAAGCAATGTGAATGGAAAAATGGTAGCACATGAAGGATGAATACTTGATGCTGCCCTAAATCCATGTCTAGCTCTAGTCTCAAATAATAGGTTGTATATTAATTTTTATTTATATTTGTAAGAGAACATTTATTCAGTAAATCAGAGAGGTAGAAGAAATAATTCCTAGAATAAATGGGCTTAGAAAACAAAGGAAGGACCTTTGGGAGTGAAGAAGCTACTGGTAATGTGCCTGGGGCAGGGAAGGGAAGGGTAGGGAAAAACACAGGTGAGGGGAGTCTCCCAGGAGGGAGAGAGCACTGGGTCCTTGCTCCTAAGGGTCTTAAGGGTTGAGATTTTAGAGGAGGTCCCAGGAGAAGATCTCAATAGAATGTTCAGCAGCCTTCTAGGTGCCTCCTTTCAGGTTTGTGGTCTCCACTGATTGGTTGGTCATTGCCAGGGCAGGGGGTCATTATTCAATATAGCTGGTCCTGAGGTCAACTGTGGCAGGTTTTGTTGCTTATCTGGAGCTGGCCCATCTTCCTTGCTCTGCTCATGTCTGTCTAACTGCCTACAACATCCCCCCCTCAAGGATCTTGGCTCTGAATCTTTCAGAGAAAAGGGACACAGGAAGACAAATATGGAAACTTGCCTCATACATTGAAATGACACTGTCAATTGGGAAGAGCCGAAAAGATTAGAATATGCTTTCCATATGCACCTGTCCAAATGCATAAAATTAAAGGATCGTCCTTTCCATTCTTCATGTTGATCTCTGAAGTTTTTTGAATCCTATTTGTTTACTATCTTGCAAACCCCCAAATCAAAGTGCCACAAAAATAGGAAGCAATGGCAACATTTACATTTCAAAATTGGGGTTTGGGGAGATTAATGACTTTGTGTTAAGTTTTAGGTAATAGTCCATAAAGGCTGCAATCTAAAGAAGTTCTATTTGTATTCAGGTACTTCTGCTGAGAATATTAGAAGTAGTTCAATCTGTGCCTTAGGAAATTAAAATTTTGTGATCAGAGTAGCAAATGAACTACCATGTAGAATTAGTTAAATCCAAGAGAGATGCCTTTCACTGATTATTGTGAGACAATTTAAAAAGATCTAAACAATAAAGGCACACTCCAGTCTTCAAGTGTATCAAGAAGATCTGAATTTTTCTCAAGTAATCACTAGCCACCCAGCAGACACTAACATTCTATAGAAATATATAACAACTCACTGGTTAAACAAGACTCAAACCAGATCAATTCCTTCG
The DNA here is from genome assembly GCF_951640355.1 of Cnephaeus nilssonii. NCBI lineage: Eukaryota > Metazoa > Chordata > Mammalia > Chiroptera > Vespertilionidae > Cnephaeus > Cnephaeus nilssonii. The sequence continues at coordinate 68,783,785 of NC_137081.1, read as the reverse complement.
ATTTGTACAACATCTAAGTCTCTATTTGAACATCATAGAGATTGACTGATTTGAAATGTGTCTTCTGTAGTCATTATAATTTCAAACTTAAAGTTTAATGATTACTTTCAGTCAGACAAAGATTTATGAACCTATGCATTCTTTCTAGTTTGTTTTTCTTAATCCATGAATTGAAATAGTTGCACCTTCCAAATTGCATGTTCTTGCTATACAAAGAACTTACATCAACAGCCATTGCACAGACTGGAGCGTCCTTAACACAAACTTAAGTGCCAAGAAAGCCACACTGGATGGCCCCATTCCTTGGTTCAAATCTTTACTCATGGTCCAACAGCCATAACACAATATAGCCAGGTGTGCTCGTTGGGAGAAAATTGAATATTCTGGGGAGTACCCATGGAAAAACACTGGCTGAGGGACACTGAAAAGAGAGGCTGGACAGATTATGAAAGGACCAGCATGTCCTAGTGAGGAGCTGGGACTTTACTTCAAGGACAACTGATGGTTTTCGAGTCAAGAAGATTAACCTATATAACAAGACTGAAAGAGCCCAGCCGCATGTGGATTATCTTGCTAGGCTCTCTGGCCTGTGTTTGGAGACAGGCAATGAGAGCAGTCCAAGTAAACTTGAGAGAACAGGAAAAGACAACAGACCTCTCACAAGGAGCTGGCAAAAACAGGAGAGCAAGCCAGGCTACCTAGCAATCCATCTCGGGTTCAGAGCTGGGTTTCGGTCCTCACAGAACCAAGAATCAAAACCACAAGCAGAGGGTTCATCCAGGAAAACTGGGCACATACAGCTTAGTCCTGCTGTATGCTGGAATCAATGAGGTGTCAGAGTCCACAGGCTCTTTAGAGCAAGCATGTCAAACTCGTGGCCCACAGGCAGCATGCCTCGTTTATTTGGCCTGATGTTAGCCTTTGAGTTTGACATGCTTGCTTTAGAGGAAACTTGGGTGCAGCTAAATCAGGCAAGAATTGGCACCAGGAATCCTTAGGAAATATCCTTTGTTAGTTTGCATCATCATTACTATTAAAAATAAAGTAAAATGTGTTCAAACCCCTAATCCTTATAAAATTAGAAACCCAGTACCTCCAGGTTATCGGAAAGGATTTATGTTTCACCTCGTTGTTTCTGGCCTGATTTTCTGCTTTGGCTGAACCCGCAGCTCACACATGCCTCACCATGTGCCAGTGTTCCCTTACCTTGACAATTTCTTTGCCTTGCTTTCCAGAAGCTCACTCCAGCACATAGCACTTGGTAGAGGTGGGCTGAAGGATCACCCAGCTTAGCAGATAATGTAAATTTTAAACTTACAACAAGCATCCCTATTATTGAAATGTACCTTGGTTATTCTGCCTCCCCTAAGGACTTTTTATGGGTTTTCATTTCCATTTAGCCTCCAATTTCCGACCATGTCATTCTGCCCCAACATTGTCCTTTCGTATTCATTCTTTTTATTTCATGTTTTGTACAGAGAATTTGGTTATCATTTTTCCTGGCTGTTTTCTAAAGATTATCTTTTCACAATCAAAATGGCCCAAAAAATGTTTCGCTAAGAAGGAAAAAAAGCTCATTTTTCTCCCTTAAGAATTCTACTACCAGCTATTAAAATAATTTTTTTCTCTATAGTTTACTTGAACCTATAAATTAAGCATAATTCTATCTTCTTGTAATTTAGGTATGGATTACTGTATCTAAACTGATCTGCCGATATTCTGCTGGGCTACCCCTGAATAGTGCTGACCCTTCTGGCTCCCACTCTCTGATACATATTAGGAACAACAGACATGTCAGAATCTACCTCGTTCATGACTTTCCTCTTGACAATTTATAGAGTCAATGCTATTTAGACAGGTAGAGAGGTGATCTCACCAGCGAGGCAATTCCCTTGGGCCATTTCCATGCAAGATAGTCCCTCAATTGGAAAATGGTATGGGAGGGTTTCACTGAGAACTCCTGTAAAGAAATTCCTGAAATTGCAGTGGTGAAACTAGTAAAAGGGCTCTGCTGTGAGAAGCAATATTCTCACCAGGCTGTTGATACCATCTGAGAAATTTACATCTTGAGACAGTGTCTGATGGTGGTGATAACAAGCCCGTGTCAGCAATCTTCCAGGTCTGTCAACTGATCTCACTCCAGGTAAAGCAGGGCAGTTTACTGTCTTATTGCAAAATAAATGTGGGCCCCGAACTGTCAGGAGCACAGCGTGAGCTATTTAGTGTCTAAAAGAGAATGAAATCCTCTCGGGAATGATGAGCTCAGGGTCTGCTTCGTTTCTAGTTTGAGGACCCTATTTATGTGCTTGAGACTTTATTTAAACTGCCTCTTGTTTTTCAAATACCAGAACCACTTTTCCTTTTTAAAAAAATACTAATGTTGTGGAAAATTGAGAGAGAGAAAATAAAAGTCAGGATCTAGCAGCTATACTCAACGTACTGCATTGTTGTTAAACTACTTCAACACTCTGTCACTCACCCCCCAACCCCTTATTTGTCCCACCCCTAAATCGCCGAACCAAACACCAACTGAAATGTAAGAGACCAAGGCAACTCACCAACATTGGCAAGCATGGAGAACACATCACCTTGGCAGGTGTCACACACTTGGCCCTTGGCTAGCGCCTTGGTGAATAATATTAATAAAGGCTCTATTATTAATATTAATTAGATAGCTCTTGTTGAAATGTTTCCAAAGTGATGAGCAAATTGGAGCCAACCCATAGAAAATATTTTAAAAGTCTCCCACTGAGCATGCGCAGAGAGAACTTCTTTTATTTTTAAAATGCTCAACCATTTTCTTCAAAAACTTGGCTTGTTCTTCCCGATTCAGTGATAACTGAATTCATGCCAACTTTGATGTTTTTAGCTTCAGCTGTTTAAGAGCTATATGTGATCCCCCAAAAGGTTGGAATGCATTTTCTTCTGAGTGAAGAAGGAAGCATATGTTTTAAACGCTCATGTGCCTTTTTTGAAAAGGATGAATTAACATCCTATAATATTTTACCTTTGGGCTTAAAATAAAGAGTTGGGTTTAAAAGTCAAGGAGACATTTTCAGAAATTACAATGGAGACGCTGGCCTTCGGGAGGAAGTCTATGGATTGTGTCTGTGTGACCAAAGGCATTTGCTGATTTGCACGTCGGCAGCTATTGTTTATAAGATGGCAGCAGAGACAGGGCAGTTTGGAGACTGGAGCAAGATGGACCACACACAAGCCTAATTTCAGGACATCAAAGGACAATAGGATAATATGCAAAAACACTGGAGTATCTTGAGTACATTTTTTTCCTAACCAGATAAATGACAGGAAGACTAGGAAATAAAAATGAATTTACAAAGCTTTCATCCACCTGACAGTCCAATTTTCCTTTTAATTTATAGAAACAGGAAGGGAGGACTAAAGAATAAGGGGTTAGAGGCTGAGGGGTACGAAGTACAACGGATGCCATCGAAGGGGAGTGTGTTAGAGCAGAGGGTTGTCAGGCTTGCTGTGAAAACCCTGCTCCTGCTCTTCTCTATTATCCCCATGGCAAGGCTTCCCTCAGATTGTCCTTGGGATCAGTTGGTTATTGGATCGCCTTGGGACTCACCAGAGATGGGAAGGGAAGGAAATCAGGGTCACTGTGGCTAATACAATTATTAGCTGGAAAGGTACAGAGCAATCTTAGGAATGCAAGAGGTATGTGTCAAATGGCTCCCAGCAAGTTCTGTGGTTGGTACAAAACTTCCATGAGAAATGGCTTCTGACTGAGGGCGGGGTATTTCCCCAGTTGCTGTGGAAACATTGGATGACATAGGTGCGTTTAGATCAGACCTGGGTCATTTTTGCAGGTGACCATGCAATGCTAAGTCTAGTAATATCAAGTCCAATTTCACTAACTCACAACTCCCACTATATTCTGGCATGTACCCGAAACCCCTGGAAGAACAACAAAAGGAAAGAATTGGTAAAGAAATGACAAATGTCTCACTCTCTTATAATGTCAGAAGAACTACGGGCAGAAAAATTGAAACCAGAATGAAAGAAAGGTTTAAAAGGAAATTGAGTCTGTGTTTACAAAAGGATTCCAATTCTGAGTGAATTGTCCAACTCAACCAGTTGCTTTGGAGAAACATGATTAAAGTGATGACTGAGGTGTTTTGTGTCCTAGCCTCAGTTTCCTTTATTCCCCTCTGAGTTCAGTAACAGCCAATCAGAAGGGAACCTGGCCTGGAGGCTTGTCAGTGATAATAATTGAAAACATCTGTCCATGGAGCAAGTGTGGGAAGCCAGTGCAGCTCCCTGACAGAGGGAGTTCTCAGGCAGCAAAGCCATAACCACGACTGTGCTCATATTCTCCTTCACAGACTTTTCTCACTGCCAGCTGTCTTTATTCTCCTGCCAGGAAAGCAAGGGGCCTGGGGCTCTCACCAGGGCTGGGGTTAAGTGAGCTGAGGAAAAAAGGGAGACTGGCTCACTCAGAGCTCTGCGTGTAGAGACAAGGGCTATCTGACTAGGAACTAAAGAGACCCAGGACCGAGAGAAAAGAATAACAAACCAATGATGTCTGAAAGGAAAGAGGGATAACGATGTAATAAGGGTTCAGATTCTGTACCAGAGGATGTGGGTTTAAATATTGGCACAACCATGTATGTGTGACACTGGGCAACCTCCCTATGCCTCAAGCTTCCCATCTTTAAAGGGGGAATAATAATAGTACCGATCTCATACCTTTACCTGATAGAAGATAGCACTTGAGGTTTAGAAAAGTGGACACCTCTACTGGAGGGCCTGATACTTTGGTCATGAATAGGGACGATCTTGCTGATGGTGTCATACTGATTTAGGCCAGCGATGTTCCACCGGTGTGCCAAGAATATTTTTTAATCTTTATTGTTTTAAGTATTACCTATATTTCCATTTTCCCCCAATTGACCCTTTATAGCCCTCCCCCACCCCCAGACCTTCACCACCCTATTGTCTGTTTCCAAACCACAAGAATTCTTTTTTTTTTTTTTTAAGAATTCTTAAAACATGCAATACCCAACTATATAATCAGGGACACTGAACTCTTTTCCCTTAGATTGTCAAATAAAAAAAATGACAGTAGCCAATATAAAATAGCCATCCAGTGAGAATGAATCAAAATTATACCTATATTTTCTGTCAGATCGGCAAAAATTATATTTTTTTGGTGTGCTGCAGAATTTTAGTAATTAATTTATGTGTGCCATGAGATGACAAAAGTTGAAAATTGCTGATTTATATAGTGGCCAAGTTGTTCCTGCAAATATTGTTCGTGTCTGGCTGTGGCCTTTTAAAAGCTACTTTAGCCTGGTCAGTGTGGCTCAGTTGGTTGGGCGTCATCTTATGTACCAAGAGGTCACTGATTAGAGTCCCCATCAGGGCACGTGCCTGGGTTGAGGGCTTAATCCCCAGTAGGGAACATGCAGGAGACAGTCAACTGATGTTTCTCTCTCATCAATGTTACTATCTCTCTCTCTCCCTCTCCCTTCCTCTTTTCCTAAAAATCAGTTTAAAAATATTTAAAAATAAAATAAAAGTTGCATTACCTGCCTGTGTTGCTTAGCAGCTTGTGATCTCAGTACTGACTCTTTCCTGTAGCCTTTTTCTGCCCCCAGAGCCATGATATAGGATGCACTGGTGTCTGTCTGATCTAGCTGACGCCACTCACTCGTAGTGGACCAATGCCTCACTCCCCAACCCAGCAGTTTTCCAGATCTTTCAGTTTGGTGCTGAACATATCAAGGGAAAATATGGTCAGAAGAAGGCCAGTAAAACATTATTTCAGCCACCTGAAGAGAAAATTCCAGATTGCAGGTTTGAGAAAATTTAAAACAAGGAAAGTTGGAGCATGGAGAAGAAAGAAAATAAAGTTACAAGTAGAAAGATTTAGATGTTTTCTCTGCCCATTGGGGGGTGGGAAGATGGGCAAACTTCATTGAGAATATAATGAACCAATAGATGTAGAAAGGAAATATAAACGGAAGATTACAAAGGACAACTTTAAAAAATACCAAATTATCCAGATGATTTCATTGTTTAAGATACCTTCTGTATATAAATTAACCACCTCTGGAAACTGCATTAACAGTTATGTCACCACAACTGTATTTATAACTAGCACACAGTTATTTGATGTATGGTATTCACTTGGAAGCTAGCAAGAATAAATCCGGCTTGCAAAGAAGCAGAACCAGGGTGGGGCTTAGGGCCTGAGAAAATCTCGCTCAACACATGGGTGGCAAGAAATAATACAAAAGGAGAAACTCGGGGAGGCCGACTTTGTATCATTAGTTAAGAACAGTTATATATTGTATATGTATCCAACATAAACACTTGGCTGAGGATGTTATTCTACTGACAGTGTTTGCCTTTCCTTATGGTCATCAGCTGGTGACTACCGCTACTTGGCTGCGAGGCACTTCATCCATAAAGAAAAGCACCATAAGTAATAATGAGTGTGAGTTTGTATTCATTGCAAAGCAAGAATTCAGATTCAACAAGAGTTTTTTTATCCAATTGAAATGAATCAAACTGTTTAACCTATTTGGGCTTCTATAAATCAGGAGTGTTGTCATATTAGTAATCCTCCCAGATAACGCATTGCAATGAGGCGCCATGAAAGAGGACAAATGTATAAACACAAAATAAATAGAATCCATGGACCCTCTTCTATTCAGCAGCCTTGTACATCTCCTCTCTTTCTATTATCACTATTTAATAAAATTACCACTTAAGAACTAACATTAGTAGGTATTTTTAACCATTGAGAGATTATAGTTTTTCTTTCTATGACTATCTTTGATAATCATGTACAACCACAGAAAGGCCTGATCTTTTGATGTTTATTAAGATCAATAAAACATGGGGGAGGGAGTAATGTGCATCCATGGGTTTTAAAAAGACATGTTAAGAATATTGTACAATTGCTTTTTTAAAATGAAGCCATTTCTGAAAGAATTACCATATTTCTTGAAATCTGCTTCAAATAGTTATCTTTGAAAATTAATTATATTTCTAGAGTCACTATTCATCTACTTTGACACTTCTTTACCCTATCATTTTCCATTTTTTACTAAACTCACTTAAGGGCAACATGGTTCAAATTCCCCCCAGGAGTTTGCCTCTCAGGTTCCCAGATTCCTCCACATCCGGGAACACCTTGGGTTACTTCTCTAGATGTATCTGATTTCCTTTTGAAATTGCTTTCCCACTGAATGGCACATTCCTGGCACAGATGCCACCCTTCTCCATCCAAATCCCACGTAGACGTAATTGGCTGATCATGTGCCCCTTTCGCACTGAGACTTCAACTTTAGGGTCCTTCGCCACAGAGCAAACAGCCACCACCAGCCAGGTAAAGCAAACCTGTGTGCCCTCCCTCTGCCGGAGTGGGTCTCTTGATCCATCGCCACCATTCTAGTATGAGTGTTGTGAAAACAGAAATGCAGACTATAGACACACCCTTCCGCATCCAAGAGAACAGGAGGCTCATGTCTGTTTCCCTAAAAATCCCAGTGTCTGCTTTCTTGTTTCATTCTTTATTTTAATAAATAAATGTATATATTATCATAAAGATATACATACACACCCTTTATATAATCTATGAAGTATGCATAACCATTGATTCAGAGTGTACACATATATATGTAAGCTATCACTATAAGCCCTTACACTTCAGGGTTCCCTTCTCATACAATGGATTACAATGCTTGCCATGTGTTTCCAAGCTTGTCAACTTCCTTACAAATCATTTTAATTTGGAGGAAGAAGAAAAAAAAGATTTAAACTTTTTTTAAGAGCCCAATTGTTCAACAATAGGATTTGGGCATTAAAATTCCTCCAGCCCAACTGTCTGAGTTTTCCACACGAGGAAGCTGAGCCGAAGGAAGGTTACATGGCTCCCCAGAGTATTCGTGGAGCATCCAATGATGCTATTGTGCACTGACTGAATTCCCTTATCCAAAAATGCATCTAAACGATACATTAGATTGTTGTATTTCCAAATTATTTTCTCTAGTTTTTCACTGTAATTTTTTTTCAAAGAAAGTGAAAAGAGAAGGCAGGAGAAAGGAGAAAGGGAAGATGGGATGACATGGACCAGGACTCAACATCTTTGCTGATGAACTTGGCTCTCTCTCAAAGAAAATAGCTAAGAAGAGTATTCATGGAGAGCTTTGTTCTGACTGTAGATTAAAAAAATATTGGGGAGTACCTTATTCCTGTTCAGTTCATCTCCATTTTCTGCTGAAGCAAAAAGACATGGACAAATAAAAATTAACCTGCCAGCCACCTATAAAGCAAATACTATTTGTTGCCACAAAAAGATATAGGATGCGCAAACTTTTTACTTCAGATGAAAATAGGAGTAAACCTGAAGGTAACATACCACCTAAACGCAAAGATTTTGCAATCTAATTGAGAGATAAAGCATATGTGCATGAAATAACTTAGAGATAAAAATAAAACATGTCAACAACAATGCAATACAATCTGTATGTTTAAATGCCAAGAAAGCGAATAACAAAGTGATCAGAATACAATTTTTCTAGTCGAGACAGGCTTAAATATGCTTTTGGATATGGCACCTGACATAGACTGCAGAGCAATTCAAGTGTGTGTGGCCATAAGGACAGATGAGCAGGCCAATTGACCTCTGGACCCTGAATGTATGCAATCTGCTTTCATTATCATTTTAATTAATAGATTTTGTTTTTCAGAACAGATTTAGGTTTACAGAAAACTGGGCAGAAATAATAGAATTCTATATACTATCTCTTCCAACACACACACACACACACACACACACACACACACACACACACAAATACATTTTCCCTATTAACATCATGCATTAGTGTGGTACATTTGATGAAGCAATATCAATACATAATTATTAACTAAAGTCCGTAGTTTATATTAAAGTTCACTCTTAATGTTGTAATTACATAGATTTGTACAAATGTATAATGACATGTATTCACCATCATAATATCATACAGGATAGTTTCACTGCCCTAACAATCCTCTGTGCTCTGCCTAGTCATCCCTCCCTCTCGCCTAACTCCTGGTAACCACTGATCTTTTACTAGCTCCAGAATTTTGCTTTTTCCAGAATGTCAGATACTTGGGATCATACAGTATGTAGACTTTTCATACTGAGCTCTTTCACGTAGCAATATGCATCTGAGGGCCCTCCTGTCTTTTCATGGTCTGATAGCACATTTCTTTAACCACTGAATATTCCATTGTATGAATGTTCCACCATTGATTTATCCACTCACCCATTAAAAGACATTCAGGATCTTTTTTAAATTTGAAAACAGAGTTTTTTAAACTTAAGTTTTAACTTGTATTTTAACCAATGCATTGCTCAGGCAGGTGATGTGGTTCTCAGGATACATATTCATTTCACCTTGAGACTTCTTTGTCTAGGGAAGGCTATCATTTCTGTCCTTACGCTTAAGTCATGGGCCACTTCACCTTCTTCCTTCCATTCTTTGGTGACATGAGAACCATGTGTTTTAGAATACACAACCAAAAGATGATAATTATCCAATTAAGTTCTGGATTTTTACTAGTAAATGAATGTACTTATTAGCAAGCATTGAGGGTTTTGTCTTTCCCTTTCTTCTAGAACTACAATGATGTGTTATCTTTATAGTGAATGAGAACATAAAACTAAATTTGAAGTTGTGGGAGGAAGATAGAAATTTCCCTCTACTTCCAAGGTTCTTTTGGCTGATCTAATAATCCAATAGACATGAGATGGATTAACAAGAGAAAACAACCAGCCTGGCTGGTGTGGCTCAGTGGTTGAGCATCAACCTATGAACCAGGAGATCATGGTTCGATTCACAGTCAGGGAAATGCTTGGGTTGTGAGCTCAATCCCCAATGGGGGTGAGGGGTGCATGCAGGAGGCAGCCAATCGATGATTCTCTCTCTCATCATTGATATTTCTATCTCTCTCCCTCTCCCTTTCTCTCTGAAATCAATAAAAACATTTTTTGAGAAAGTAACCAAATTGAATACATAGATATGCATGGAAACCCTGCATATATGAGAGAGTTAGAGACCACAGATGCACAAGAGATTCAGAGACAGAAAGAGAACATGGGTATATAAGACATTCTGAGCTAGAGATCAGGTAAGGCACCTTGGGGCTTACAAGCTCATTGCAGGGAGGGTGCATATCCAATAATTAGTTGTTTGCCCAGCCATATAGGTAGGTCAAAGCGGTTATCTCTTATTATAGGCAAGGTCCATTATTCAAGTTCTTTTAATAGAGAGGTAGAGTTTCTCTTGAGCCCTTTGCTAAAGTTGCCTTCAGTTCAAAATAATTCGCATACGACAGAGGAACATCTTAAAGTGACCTGTTTGAACCTCCACAAAATTATGCCTTCTTCTCTCTTATTTAGTTGCAATATTAACTATGCCCCCCCCCAAAAAACAATTTTTAAGCTGTTGTTGATTCTCTAAATAGAACCAAATATCACCTGGCACACCTGTGTCTTTCTTTCTGACACCAAATAACATTGATAAGCAAAGTGCTGTAATAATAATAATAATAGTCATAATAAAGGTTGCCCTCCCATTTGAAGAGAATTAAGAATGAAAGCCATTTACTTGCCTCCATGATTATTTATACACGTTGATTTTAAGACAGCACACAGGAGGCTTTGCCAAGAAAATTTTAAAGTTCAAGCAGAAAAAATAATCACAATATCTTTCAGTCATTTGCTGCTTATATTTGTTTCCTTAAAATGCACAGCTAAATGCTCTCTACATACAGCTATCACTTGGTAGACGGGCTGTATCTTATTACTGGGTTATTTTCCAGTACATTTGGCGTAGTTAAGGTAAAGTGTATTAACTTTCTCTCAAAATAAAGATGAAAACAGAGTTGTAGCGGCTGTGAATACTTCAGCCATTGTCAGGAAGTTAAGAACTGACAGGAGCTCCGAATAATCAACTCTGCCTGGTGCATATACCGTAGTTTCCCCCTGGGATATCTGGTCTAATCCTACAATGTATCTGACTGGCATGAATGTAGAATTACTTTCAATAAAGATTTTATTTCAAGCTTGGATGATTTCCCCCAAAACATCTTGTCACTGAGGCAAAGTATATCATAGAATATCTGATTCTCTCCCCCCCCCCCCCGCCCCACAAGTCAGCTTTTGAGGGGGAAATATACACATTTCAACTCAAGTACTCCACTCAAGTCAATTCACTGTAAAAGATCACATCTTAACATATCTAGACTGATTAAAGATTTGCTATGTTAAAGAAATCAGAGAGCTGTCAAAGAAAGCTTACCCTAAGTCTGCAAATGTAAAAAATACATAACACATTCGCTCATCTACAATTTGCACTCTCCCTGTAGTAGCCCCCAATCCCAGAGCAGCCAAGACAGATGACTCCACAGGCTAACACATGGCTTCTAGAATATTTGTCTTTTTGCAAGTAAGGAACATTTAAAGGTCACATCTTCCAATAAGTAGGAGATTGTTTCCAGGCTATAGGAGAAATATGAATGCCCTGGTCATGATCACACTAAAATGATCTTCAGTTCTCTATTTATCCTTCTCTGTCTGTCTCCTATTCTCTTCCCTCATAATTCCAAATTAAGTGTTCAAGAGAGAGGAGCTGTACAGTAGCAGTACATTACTCTATCTTGAATTCACTGAAATGTTTCATTTCATGCTTGCTTACATTATTTCAGCCTTGGTGTCACTTTGTTTAATTTATGCTTGGTTCATATAATCTTAAAAAATACCTTCTGCTACCTACAGAGTTTCACCCCTTGCTAAAAGCGCACAAATCACATGGTTTAGTGCTAATGGAATAGGAATAGCTATTTTAATATTTAATAATCATGGCACATTACATTTAAACAATGTTTTAAATTCAAATTCCCTCTTATCTCTATTACTATATTTTAAGACTAACCTATAATATTATGATAAGATTCAGGTGCAAGAATGGAAACTTAGCATGGATAAAACTCACGAGGCACAGAAAGGTCTAGATTGGAGTTTCAGCTTTTTTACTAATTGGCTGTGTGACCTTAGGACAGGTCATTTTACCAAGAAGTCTTTAAAGCCAGCTGCACACCAGATTTGCCTGTGAAGCTGTTTAGAAACTCGCCGGGGCCTCCACCCTGGACCACTAAATCAGAATCTCTGTGTGAGCCCTTCGTGTTGTTAAAGGCTCTAGCCAGAATGGAAAACCAGAGTCCTAATCTCCCTTTCTATGTTTATAAAATAACAACTGACAGAAGTAAACGTAATCGTGTATAATAAAAATCAGTGTTTCTATCATTTGCAAAGGGTTTTGCACACATTTTTTATGTAACCTTCAAAACAACCCATGAGGTCAGTTCATCATTAATTTCACTTTCTGGACAAGGAGTCTGAAGCTCAGAGAACCTCAGAGAAAAAGAACTTATGATTCTAAGATTCCAGATTGCAGGTTTTCCCTAGAGCAGTGGTTCTGATAGAATGACATGATAGGATGACACACGGTTTTTATCGAACCCGTGCTTCACTATAGGCCAGTTGTAAGATTGTCTGTGGTTGAGTCCCTGCCATTGGTATGGCTTTGAATGCACCACCACAGATGGTATTTACCAGTACATGCAGTGAGGACTAAGACTCTGCTCTAGAATGACCAGAATGCGTTCAAGAATACAAAGTGCTATACATGAAGCATGATGGTTCTATCTAAGGTCTGTTGATGATAAAGCATGAATTTGGAATGGAATGGAATGACTCATGAACACAGAGCTAGACACAGGACTAGGGGTGGAGCAGGATGAGGAAGAAAGAGAAGTCAAACTATGATGTGGGGCCAACACTGGTTGGCCAGCCCACAGGAGCTCTGGAGCATCTATGTCCCATCAGAGTTGTCTCTAAATGGGCCAAAAGGACTCGGCCTGTCTGCCCCCACAGTGATCAGTCATTGGCCATGCGCTGTTTCTGAGAGTGTTGGGGTGAGACTCCCCTCGGCTGAGGCAAACCTTGCAGGGCTGACTGCTGGGCTAACTGCTGACTGACACTACAGTTGGGTGTTCTTCCTTGAAGAGACATCTGAGCAGAACCTGTAGTGTCCACTACATGACACCATTTGTGCCGCTCTAATCCATTCTTTATGTATGCTTGAGGAACCTCTCCCTCAGGACTGCGCGAGGCCTCACTTCCCAAGGAAGCCTTTGGAGAGGAAGCTTTAATAGGACAGATTCAAGCCCTGGCAGCTGAATCTTGGCCTGAGCCCAGTGCTGACACTCATCATCTCCCTTCTCCACTGTCCATTTTAGGGAATCTCGGTAATCGCCTCTGCTGGTCATGGTGGCTGACCCAACACAGTGACTCCCAACTCCATCCCTGAGGCATCCATGCTCCTAATCACTGTGTCTTCTCAGACAAGGATTTCTGCCCTATCCATTAAACAAAGAAATTGGGTAACAGAGGACTTGGAAGCCCCATGTGGATCATCTAGATACCACACATATTATTCCCTATCCTCACCGTGTAACAGCAACCCTACCTCCTCCACCTGATCAGGGTTAATGACCTCTGACTAGATGGTCACTCTTTTCCTTGCTTGCTGATCCCTGAACCAAAGAAGCTGTAAGTGCCCAGGAAGCAGCAGTAGTTGATAAAACAATGACTAGATGAATTATTCTAATACAGTGATACGAGCTGAATAGCATCCTTCTTGGCTGCCTATTTATTTTGCTCCTGGGGGATGCCATGTTCTATTAACCATCTTCATTGCTCCCTGTGAGTCAAGTCCTCTTGGCTGTCCCTTTGTCCCTGATGCATATACCTGACAGCATCTCTAATGCTGTCTGTAAGCTTGGTTCTGTAATGGGCTTTTCTACAGCCAACCCTGATTTACAGGGTAAAGGCCCTGTAATTTCGAACAACGTTTTTGTGTAATATAAATGGTGCTTAGCAATAGCTCTTCAATCTCACTGACCTTGTAGTTACTATCCACAACCTCCTGCCATTATTTTTAAACTAGAGGCCTGGTGCACGAAATTCGTGCACGGAGGGGGGTTGTCCCTCAGCCCAGCCTGTACCCTTTCCAATATGGGACCCCTCAAGGGATGTCTGACTGCCCTCTCACAATCCAGGACTGCTGGCTCCCAACTGCTTGCCTGCCTGCCTTCCTGATTGCCCCTAACCGCTTCTGCCTGCCAGCCTGATCACCCCCTAACCACTCTGCTGCCAGCCTGTTTGCCCCCAACTTCCCTCCTCTGCCGGCCTGGTCACCCCTAACTGCCCTCTCCTACAGGGTTGATCACCTCCAACTTCCCTCCCTTGCAGGCCTGGTCCTTGTCAACTGCCCTCCCTTGCAGGCCAGGTGCCTCCCAACTGCTCTCTCCTGCTGGCCATCTTGTGGTGGCCATCTTGTGTCCACATGGGGGCAGGATCTTTGACCACATGGGGGCAGCTATATTGTGTGTTGGAGTGATGGTCAATCTGCATATTACTCTTTTATTAGATAGGATGCCTAATATATTACATACTACTCGTCTCCCCTCCATGGATATACCATCCCAATTCAGCACCAATGAGAGTTTTAACATTTGGACTACCACCCTGTGCCAAGACCTGACTGTACTTGCCTGTCACAGCTGACAGACCCCTCATTTCCAACCAGTCAGCAAGTGACCAGCTCTACATCCCCATTTGTGCTGGCTTTCATGGGCCAATTCTGAAACCAATAATCACAGGTTAAGTTCTGAAACAGAGTTTGGCATGCAGGGTACTTATTAGGGATCAACCCTTATGGAAGGGAGGGGGTGAGAGCAGGATTGGTAGAGGAAGAAGTTGAACTTTGATGTAGATCCAACTTACCCTCAGCCAACCACATGGGGAGCTCTGGAGTACACGCAGCTCATTGTCCCACAGTCAGTGCCCTTGGACACGGTGGCTCACTGCAATTGAGGCAAACCTTGAAGAAGAAGACAGCTGGAGTCCATCTGCTAACCTCACTTCCACAGATAGGCAGGAAGTCCTTCCTTGAAAGAAAGTTTGAGTGGTCCAACTCTGTGTGCAAAACAGCCACCATCAATACCAAATTATTAAATATAAGATTGGCCCCTTAGCAGCCTGGAGACTAAGAGAGACCCTCTTATAAAACCCAAGATAGAGCTTGATAATGGTCCCTAGAAATGATACATTTAATCCTGCCCATAGAATTGTTTACAAAAGGTAAATAGACATGTGTGTGCTGGACAATGGAATCATGAGTTAGACCAACATCCATATGTATAAGGACATATGCAGAAAATGGCACACTTTATTTCTCCACCTCAATAGAGATTATAAACTTATATGTATAATAGCAAAATAAATAGTTTCTATCTTTCAGGCAAACATTGCATATTGTTTTTTATCCTCACCCAAGGACATGCAGAAAGAGAGGAGGGCAGGGCGGAGAGGAGAGGAACATCAATGTGAGAGAATAACATCAATCATTGCCTTCCATATGTGCCCTGACTAGGGTTCAAACCTGCAAGCCAGATATGTGCCCTTACCTGGAATCAAACTGGCAAGCTTTCAGTGTACAGGCTGACACTCAACCAACTGAGCCATTCTGGCTGGGCGAATTTCAAAGGGTCTGGATTTCTGCAGATACATGGAGCATTTTACCTAAAATAGAATTTGATGGTCATATTTTAGATGACCAAGGAAAATGGTATCTTTTTCTTTAACTTCAACCATTTATAGTATAAAGCAGATAAAAATTACATCCTATTCTAAACTCCTCTCACTAGTTTTGTTCGAATTGGGTACATGTTGGAAACTCATTGTCAGATAGTACACGGGAAAGGCACCCTGCATGGTTATAGGCCCCTAACAAACTCTCAGGAAACATCAGCTCTCTTCACCTCTGCCTTCCTGTTCTTATTATCTCAGATCAGGTCTGAAACTCAGGTGTGCAAGAAGCGTAATTATTGCGCCATAATAAAAATGAATTTCTCTGTGAAGGCCCACTCACCTAAATGAGTTCAGTCTAGTCAATTCATAGTGTCTTGTGGACATTTTCCTGGCCTGTTTCTAGTTCTGAAGAGCTACATACAGCCTAAGAATTTGGTGGGACAGCAAGAGCATCCATTTCCAGTATTTCAATAAATATTTATTGAGCACCTAGTACTATGAGCCAAACACTAATCTTCATCTAAGGATACTGCACTAAACAAAAATAAATAAAGTCCTAGTGCTTAAGATGTTTACATTCTACTGAAGAAAGTTAATAAAGCAGATGAGTAGGGTAGAAAGTATCTGGCTCATGTCACCTGTTCAAGCTGGTCTTCATTCCTTCTGGTTTTCTGTCATCATCCGCAACTTCCAATCCCAGGTCTGAGTTTCAGTCTCTGTTCAGGAAGAACTCTGTAAAGCTATCTTAACACCACCTTTGTCTCGATAAACCATGTGGTAATTTTTATTTAACTACGAGAGGCACGGTGCATGAAATTCGTGCACAGGAGGGGGTGTCCCTCAGCCCAGCTTGCACCCTCTCCAATCTGGGACCCCTCCAGGGATGTCCGACTGCCCATTTAGGCCCAATCCCACCAGGCAATCGGACATCCCTCTCACAATCCAGGACTGCTGGCTCCCAACCGCTTGCCTGCCTGCCAGCCTGCTTGATTGCCCCTAACCGCTTCTGCCTGCCAGCCTCATCCCCCTCTAACCATTCCCCTGCCAGCCTGATTGATGCCTAACTGCTCCCCTGCTGGCCTTATTGCCCCTAACTGCCCTCTCCTGCCATCCTGGTCACCCCTAACTCCCCTCCTCTGCTGGCCTGGTCGCCCCCAACTGCCCTCCTCTGCCTGTCCAGTCACCCCTAACTGCCCTCCCCTGCAGGCCTGATCACCCCCAACTGCCCTCCCCTGCTAGCCATCTTGTGTCCACATGGGGGCGGCCATCTTTGACCACATGGGGGCGGCCATCTTGTGTGTTGGAGTGATGGTCAATTTGCATATTACCTCTTTATTGTATAGGACTAGTGGCCCAGCCGGTGCACGAAATTCATGCACGGAGGGGGCGGTTTCCTCAGCGCAGCCTGCACCCTCTCCAGTCGGGGACCTCTTGGGGGATGTTTGACTGCCAGTTTATGCCCGATCAAGATCGGGCCTAAACCAGCAGTCGGCCATCCCTCTCGCAATCTGGGACCTCTGGCTCCTAACCGCTCACCTGCCTGCCTGCCTGATTGCCCCTAACTGCCTCTGCCTGCCTGATCGCCCCTAACTGCCCTCCCTTGCTGGCCTGATCTCTCACCCAACTTCCCTCTCCTGCTGCCCTGATCTCACCCCCAACTGCCCTCCCTGCCAGCCTTGTTGCCCCCAACTGCCCTCCCATGCTGGCCTGATCTCGCCCCCAAAGCCTCCCCCCCTTCCCCCCCCCCCCCCCCCCCCGCCGGCCTGATCTTGCCCCCAACGGCCCTCCCCTGCTGGTCTGATCTCGCCCCCAACTGCCCTCCTCTGCTGGCTAATTTGGTTCTAATTGGTCAGTTTCTATGCCAGTCAGTGTCAAAAGCTCCGCCTCCTAGGCAGCCATTGGCTCCTCACAGTTGACCAGATTTGGTTCTGATTGGCCAGTTTCTATGCCAGTCAGCGTCTTTGGGCCTATCAATGTGGCCTGATCAGAAAGGCAGGGCTGATCAGCAGCCCCAGTGGAGGCCTGGAGAGAAATGGATGTAGGGCTGCTGGCCAGGCTCTGAGGGAAAGAGAGAGGCAAGTGCTGGTCAAAAGCATCCTCAGACGCTACAGATCAGACCCTGCTTCTCTCTTCAGGTCTCTTTCCAGACCTGATTCAAAGCCCCCTCAGCAGTCACTGCTGGGTCACCAGGCCTGCAGCCACAGTAGTCAGCACTGGGTCCCCATGGCAACCCAACGCTGACTTCCAGTTGGTCAGCTTTTGGTCGTGATTGGTCGTTAAACCCTGGCTCTTTATTATAGAGATTCTGATATATTGGATATAGGAATTCTGGATTCTTGCTATATCCCTAGGTTTTCCCCAAGGAAAAGAATATGGATCTGTCTAATCTCAGAATCCTCAAACCTTCTAACAGCCTGTATCCCAGGGAAGAGGGATAGGAAGGGCTCGGGACTCAGCACTTCTGTGGGACCTCACCAGAACCTCAGGTCTCTTCTTCCTACCTCTCCAGGAAATCTTTCTTTTGTCTGGTAGCAGGGTAGCCTGGCTCTTCACCTACCTTCCAATCTGTTGGTTAGGTCAGAGCTGCAACTCTGACTTCTTGGACACTTAAGTTTTTGAAACTCAAAGGTACAGTTCTTTTCAATTCAAATGTCCTCATTTGCAAAGTACAAAGTACTTTCTCTGCTTTTCAGCTCTACTATATCCACTGAGGTGGGGGAAAAAAATGCTGCTGACTGAATCTTGGGGAAAGGCAAGAAGCACAAGAGTACAAGGAAGAGTGGGGAAGAAACCTCAGCAAATATACATTATTCCACCTCATCTCAAATGATAGTTTGACTTTCTCAGAATGTGCACTCTTTCATCATTAATCTGGGAGCCCTAATGACATTTTAAATGTCATTTCACTTCCATCCAACACAGGAATCTTAGACATTTCTGAATGCCTCCTGATGAGAAACTCATGGCCTTTTTATGTACAAAATATTTCATAACCTTGATGGATGCTCCTTGTACTTTTCTAGTGTACATGTGGAAAAATCTATAGCAACCAAGTATTAGTAGTAGTGATATACAAGTGATGAGATTATGAGGGACTTCATTTTCCTTTTTTATTTGTCTGCATTTTCTAAACTTTCTATAATAAATATGAATCCTTTGTAGCAGCCTAGTCTATTTTCAACACAAAATCCTTGATAAGGAGGTGAATTAAGTCTCTGGGCTAATTCTAGGAACTGGATTTACGAGAGCACAGTTTAGTTTTTCTTCCATATCATGTTTTTTCTTTTTGTTTTGTTTGGTTTTGTTTTGCATTCAGTCGTCATGGCTTCCCTATTCTTTCTTCCAAGTCAAACACCTTGGGTCCCTTTGCTCCACTACTGAGGAGCACATCACTCCACTGGGTGCATTCACTTGGGGGCTCTCCTGTTACACAGAGTCTCTCTCTCTCTCCCTCTTTCTCTCTCTTTCTCTTTCTCTCTCTCAATAATCCTCACCCCAGGACATTTTCCCATTGATTTTTAGAGAGAATGTAAGGGAGAGACACAGAGAGAGAAAGATCGATGTCAGAGAGACACATCAATTGATTGCCTTCCGCACACACACTACCAGGGCTGGGGATCTAGCCAAGCAGTCTCTCTTAATGTCAAGTCACTGTAAGAAGTATCAGAAAGTAAAATTAAGCATGGACAATTGAATGACAATACCCAAATTGCAACTGATTCTCTTTTACCTATTCGGGAATCTTTTAAACAAAAAGACAATTTTCAAGTAGCTGCTGAAGATTTGATGTAGATGCCCTTAATAGAAAGTGAAATAGCTGTTTTCTTCACCTATGTGAAAAAATAAAATAAAAGAGAGGTTGATGAATTCTGACTTTGCATACCGATAATGTTCCTTTTAGATTTATCTAACACCATCAGGCAAATATTTAAGTTCTATATTTTCTACTAATCTATAATAATAAAAATGTAATATGCTAATTAGACCCGATGACCTTCCAGATGTAGCCTGGGCTGCCTGGGCCAAGCCCCTTGCATGAATTTTGTGCATCAGCCTCTAGTATCTTATAATTAGGTGCCTTATTCTACTTGGCCTAATTAATGCTAATCCATGCACAACCCCCAATATTCTGAATCAAATGCCACATTCCAGTTTTTTAACTGCCCTATTGAACAAATTTTGGGTAGAGAATAATGACAGTTTTATAGTTTTTTCTTTCTAAAAACACTCCCAATATATCATATATTTTCTAACCTCTCTCCCCTAAATGGAGGGAGTGCCCTCCCAGTTGATATTATCAGTACTACTGGTAGATCAGCAGAGCTCAGGGAATAAAATCCAAAACTCTTTTTCCCGCTGACATGGTCAAATGTGGATGGCTAAAACGATGTCAAAGCTTGGGAGAAAATGCCCAAGGGAACCCATAGCTGAAATTCTCAGTCTATCTCACCAATAATGCAGTTCCAATCACAATGAGAAATAAATGCTTTCAGAAGTTTAAAACACTGTGTGAATCTGGAGAAAGAGATAATACATATTAATTGAGTTTTTCTTCTATCTGAACACCCTTCTCATCTTTGTAAATACATACTTGGATGTGAATTAGGTAATTAAAATATCTTACCTAAGACTGCTTGCTGCCTCTCTGACTTGCTTCCCTTCCAAGTCTTTCTCAGGCCGCCGGCCTCACAATTAGAGAGCCGTTGATTTAAAGTGCAAACATTTTTTTAATTAAATTTTATTTTTTTATTGTTTAAAGTATTTCAAATAGTAGTACATATGTCTCCTTTTTCCCCCATTGACTTCCCCCCAGCCTCCCCCACCCCCAGCACATGCCCTTACCCCTTAGTTATTTGACAAAAAAAAAAAAAAAAAATCTCTATCCCAGAGTAATCATGATCTTCATCTTAATCTAGGTACTGTCATTTACTATGTGGCTTTGATCAAGTTATTCAGTCTTTCTTTAGGCTTATTTTGTTCATCTGAAAATTTTCTTGCACACCTGAAAAAGAAAAAAAAATAGTAGGAAGAATATTCCTAATATATATCAAAGTTACAGTGATTTAAACAGTGAGGTACTCGTTTAGAATACACACATAATTATCAACAGAATAGGATGTATCTGGTGTGTGTGTCTGTAAGTGTAGAAAACTGCATGAGAACGTGGCATCACAAATCAATGGAGCATGGTTCATCTCTAAACAAATGTTATGGGGATATTAGCTAGCTTTTGGAGAAAATTAATTTAGATTACCATCATATTTCACACAATAAGATATATTTAAGATGAATTAGAGGATGTGAAAATGAAATCATTAAAGAAAAACTAGGAGAAAGCATTGATATTTACCTGATCTCTCTAAAAAGATGAATTCTATAATAACAAAAACAAAATAGAATTTCTCAAAGAAATAGTGCTAGATATGACCACATAAACATATAAATAAATAAAATTAAGAAAGAAAAAATCCCTGTGAGAATGTAAGTACAACAAAAAGAATGAAATGTCATGCTTCTTAATACATAAAAATTCAAAAAACTACATGTGTAAGATATTCATTGTAGCATTGTCTGTAATAGCAAAGAATTAGAAGCAACAAAAAAGTCCACCAGCAAGATAATGGTTAAATAAATTAAGGTATTTCCATACTACAAAATGTAACAACTTTTTTTAAAGGATGAGGTATTTTTATATGTATGGACTTGGAAAAATGCCCACAATATATACTTAAAGGGGAAGTAGCATTTAATGTACTTTTTAATCTCAATTTTTAGAAGGAAAAAATATATAAGAAGATAGGTAGATGAATAGATAGATAGGGAAACATTAGAAGGCACACCCATCTGTTAATTACAGTTAACATGAAGGAGTTTTAATGGGAAATGAGAGTTTACTTTTTTATTCTACATACTCCTGATTGGTACATTTTTTTCAAAGATTATATATTAGTTTTATCATCTAATTTAATAAAAGAGTAATATGCAAATTGACCATCACTCCAACACACAAGATGGCCACCCCCATGTAGTCAAAGATGGCTGCCCCCATGTGGACAGAAGATGGCCGCCACAAGATGGCCAGCAGGGGAGGGCAGTTGTGGGCGATCAGGCCAGCAGGGGAGGGCAGTTGGGAGGGACCAAGCTGCAAGGGAGGACAGTTGGGGGCAATCAGGCCTGCAGGGGAGGGCAGTTAGGGGTGACAGGGACAGCAGAGGAGGGCAGTTAGGGCGACCAGGCCTATAGGGGAGGGCAGTTGGGGTACCAGGCCTGAAGGGGAGGGCAGTTTGGGGCAACCAGGCCTGCAGGGGAGGGCAGTTAGGGGTGACCAGGCCTGCAGGGGAGGGCAGTTAGGGGTGACCAGGCCGACAGGGGAGGGCAGTTAGGGGAGATCGGGCCGGCAGGGGAGCAGTTAGGTGTCAGTCAGGCTGGCAGGGGAGTGGTTAGGGGGTGATGAGGCTGGCAGGCAGAAGTGGTAAGGGGCAATCAGGCAGGCAGGCAGGCAGGCGAGCGGTTGGGAGCCAGCAGTCCTGGATTGTGAGAGGGATGTCCGACTGCCTGGTGGGATCAGGCCTAAACAGGCAGTCAGACATCCCTTAAGTGGTCCCAGATTGGAGAGGGTGCAGGCTGGGCTGAGGGACACACACACACCCCCGTGCACGAATTTTGTGCACTGAGCCTCTAGTCTCTCTCTCTCTCTCTCTCTCTCTCTCTATATATATATATATATATATATATATATATATATAATAGAGAAATATGCTAATTAACTGGGATGCCATAACGGGCCAACTGGACAGGAGGAGGTTGCACATGCAGTGTTGGGGGCTGCATGGCAGGGGCCTCCGCACGCCTGCGCTGGGGGAGGGCCTGATCAGCCCAGCCGCGGCTGCTTTAAGAGCCACAGAGGGAGGCAGGGCTAGTCCGGCAGTGACCACGACTGCTGCGGGGCCTGGGGAGCGAGGCAGGGCTGGACCGGTGACTAGAGGGTAGGCGGTGCCGCGCGATTTCGAATCATGCACTGGGCTCCTAGTCTATAATAATAAAAGCGTAATGTGCTAATTAGACCTGATGTCCTTCCAGACGAAGCCAGGGCTGTGAAGGAAGCCTGGGTCCCAGGTGCCAGAGGGAAGCTG
Organism: Cnephaeus nilssonii; assembly: GCF_951640355.1. NCBI lineage: Eukaryota > Metazoa > Chordata > Mammalia > Chiroptera > Vespertilionidae > Cnephaeus > Cnephaeus nilssonii. Next base: position 68,760,970 of record NC_137081.1, on the reverse strand, counting down.
GTGCCGGCAGCTGGGGGAAGGAAGGCCTACTCTTGCATGAATTGTGTGCATCGGGCCTCTAGTACAAAATAAATAAATGGATTAAACAATCTGATACACGGTCAATAGGAAAGGGGCAGAGGGTATGAACAGCTTTTCACAGAAGATAAAATCCGTATGAATGCTTTTTTTTTTTTTTTTTTTTGGCTTTTCTTCCATTTCCTAACATCAAATAATCCGAAATCCAAAGAATGACAGACCATTTTTTTCCCTATAAAATTGACAATTATTTTAAAAAGAATAATACCAAATGATAACAGGATCACATGGTCCTTGCAGTGCAATGTGTTAACATATCTCATGTTGTCATATTTTAAGAATAGAAGAGCCATAACTTAATGACCTAGCGCGAGTTCCCCGTGCGGTCCTGGTCCAGCAGCGTCATCACCTGGGACGTGTGAGGAATGCAGATCCTCAAGTACCTCCCCGACTTGCTGAATCAGAATTCTGGGGACAGAGCCCAGCAATTGTGTTTCAACATGGCTTCCGGGTTATACTCATGAGCGGTGAAGTCTGGACACCATTGATCTAGTTGTTACATTTCTACTGTTTTATCCTACCACAGGGTTTTTCAACAGCAGCACTACTGACACTTTGGGCTGGTAGTCCTTTGTTGTGGGAGGCTGTCCTGTGCATCGTTGAATGCGAGCTGCATCCATTGCTTATACCCGCTTGATGACAGCAGCAGCCCCCCACCCAGGCATGACAATCGCAAATGTCTGCAGCAATTGCCAAATTGCCCCTGGTTGGGAAATACTGTCTAGAGAAATGCTGCAAAATGTGGAGGAAGAGTAAATGGAAAGATTTTTTTTAATATATCAATTTCACTTATATTAAGAAGTCATAAGGTGCAACCCAGTAGGTCCCATATAAGATAATGAGTAAATAATAAGTATTACATATACAAGATAAAAGTGAAAAAATGCTTGATACAGAATTATATAGAAAGGATTTTTTTCAAATACGTTTGTAAATAAAGTCTTTGTTTATATATTTATAACACCTAAATCCTGGCAATGTCATTCTTCTGGACAAAACCCAAGAATGGATTCACATCGTCTTTAGAATTAAATCCCACATCCATACCAAAGCCCATAACTTCCCCCACAGCCTCTCCTACCTCCTTCGCCTCATTCCCCAGCCTCCAGCCATACCTTCCTCCTCCCTATTCCTAGATCCACCAAAGACAACTTCACCACTGGGGCTTTCTGCCTACTCTTCCCTGCTGAGCTCTCCTTCCCCTGGTGAGCACCAGAGCAGGTCTCAGCCCAAGTGTCCCTTCCTTAGGAAGGGCTCTTTGAGTGCTGAGCGCCTTCAGGGCTATATTATCTGCAACCAGCCAGGCCCCACCCAGGCTAAGTAAACAAGCATGTCTGGGAGGGATTTGAAGACATTAGGATTTTTTTGTTTTTAAAGGGCCCTAAGGTCAGTGGAAGAATGGCTGCTTCTCTTTTTCTTAGTTTTTCTTGAAGTACTTCAGCACCCAAAATCACATTACACATTATTTAGAGCAGGCGTCCTCAAACTAAGGCCCGTGGGCCACATGCGGGTGTTTTTGCCATTTTGTTTTTTTACTTCAAAATAAGATATGTGCAGTGTGCATAGGAATTTGTTCATAGTTCTTTTTTAAACTATAGTCCGGCCCTCCAACGGTCTGAGGGACAGTGAACTGGCCCCCTGTTTAAAAAGTTTGAGGACCCCTGATAGAGTATTGTTTGTTGTCTGGGTCTCCCACTAGAGTATAAGCTTCCTATGGGCAGGGACTTTGTTTTATTCATTGCATTGTCACTGACACCCAGAACAGCGTCCAACACTCAGTGAATAATGGTGACATTGAGTTACTGTGTTTACGGTTACTGGTGAATTTTTTCTTTATTATACTTTTCTAACCTTTTTAAATTTTCTTGAGCCCTAGCCAGTTGGTAGGAGCGTCATATGTACACCAAAAAGTGGCAGGTTTTATTTGCAGGGGATATGGTTTGCATGAATTCTCCCCAAAGTAACTATAGCACCTATGGGCAGCATCCAATCAGTGTTTCTCTCTCACATTCATCTCTCTCTCTCTCTATCTCTCTCTCTCCCTCCACCCCTCCTCTCCCTCTCTCTAAAATCAATTTAAAAATTCTCTTGAATTGAATGTAATAAAAAAAAGAAAGAAATTAAAGTTGACTTTTAAATCTGTCTTTCAAAATTGTGAAATAGTTGAAGCATAGTGATTGGCACATAATAGATATTCAGCAAATAATAATTCTTAGTGTTTCTTTATGATATTATCTACTATTTAAGGGATTTGGCTGTAATAACCCACTTTATCAATGGTTGTTGTCACATTATGGAATACATATTCCAACTGGAAATAAGTCATTTTGAAATCCATAGGCTATTCATTCTTATTACTTTATCATTCCTTCTATCTTATTAGATATTTTGAATATTGCTTTAAAAGACACTTTAGAAGCTCCCTATAATGTCTAATCAATAAAAATATGAACAAGTGAATAACTGAAAATGTTCAATCTTCTACATTGAAATCTGTGCAAAGAGAGAGGGTACTTAATAAATATAAAGAATAAGGCCATGTCAGCTATGAATATGCAATTGCCATATAAAGCTTCTTTTCCATAATGTGCTTTGAGAGAATTATATATACTTGGCTTTAAAGATTATTGAAAAGCAAAAATGTACAAATATAGCAATAATTCCTGTTTCAGAGGATAGTTGTTAACTTGTTTAGAAAATTAATAATAATAAGACATACAGATCTAAATGGAAAGACTTTACAATTAATTTAAACCATTTTATTTAAAAATCAGCATATACCAAGGGCTGAATTACCAATGAATGACCACTTTGAAACACGTGTTCAATGTGAAATCATTGGTGAATGCACTCTTCTGCTTTGACCATATTTGAAAATGTTTCTGACGTAGAGCCATAACTTTAAGGGACAAAGTGGAATTCCTGCTAATTCATATATATATACATATATATATATATATATATATGTATACATATATATACATATATATACATATATATATATATATATACACACACATATATATATATATAATAAAAGCATAATATGCTAACTAGACCAGACGTTCTTCTGGACGACCTTCTGGATGAAGTCGGGGCTGTGAGGGCCAAGGCAAGCTGCTGCAGCTGCAAGGGCTGAGCCCCTTGCATGAATTTCGTGCATTGGGCCTCTAGTGTGTATATATATATATATATATATATATATATATATATATCCAGTGTACACAGTGGTATAGCTTGTGTACATCGAGGATAAGCAAGCATATGGTTAGCATGAATTCCCCCCAAAGTAGCTATAGCACATAGGAAAAATAAGTTGAGCACATTGAAAATTTATTTTATTTTTAACAGCATTTTTCACTTAAGTGGTCAAAGTCACAATCAACATTTCACATACCGTGGCTAGTGACCTGATGGTAGGAGTACATTTACCACCACACTTTCCCCATTCAAGTTAAAGCACCTTCAAGTTATGTGTGTTGGACAATCCCAGCATTGCAGAGAAAGGGAAGGGAGCACTTTTAATACACTTCCAATAACTTGAGAGTTGTCCTGCAGGCAATTATGTGGCTTCCAACTTCCTTTGCAAGTCATTAATGGTAAAAGCAAAGCACAAACTTAAAAGGAAGTTTGCATCCATATATCTGTTTAGAGCTGGACTATTATTAAATGCTTTGGTCTTCTTAATTCCGCATTAATTCTGAGTTTTCTAGTAAAGCTCTCTTTCAGTTTGAGTCATTTGGCTGTAATTTTAAGCAACCAAGAAATTTCTTTAAGTTAGCAATTCAGCTCACTCTTGGAAAAACTTACCCAGCATAAGGCTGCGAGGATTTTTTTGTCTGGGGTCCAACATCTGTAGCACTGGATTATAGATTGTTTCTAAAATAATCTTAAATTGATGGATCATTGCTCCTTCCATTTGGACTCTGCAAAAAGTAGCTCTGGCATTTCCTCTCCTTTTTATGCTGTAAACTGTATATCATCCTTTTAAGCTCTTGCCAGAAAAATGAATTCTTACCCACTTCAAGATTTTATAAACTTGAATTTTACTTAGCAGTATAAGAAGTCCTTTTACAATGAATATATATCAAGTGCTATTTCATGAACAAATTCATAAAATCATAATTATTTTTGTCAGGCTATTTTAAACTAAACAGTATTAATAAATAGCCCTTTTCAAGAGTTGCACTTTGGGGTCTTTTTCCTATTAGTCAAGTGTTCACAGGCACTAAACTTGGAGCTCTTAATGTTGTTTAGAATCAGGTATCTTTGCTCTAAGGATATCTTAGGAGTTAATTAATGGTAAGTAAACAAACATGTAGAGGAATTTCCAAATATTGATCTAAAGTCCAACTGTTTTTGCACCTTCTTACCCATCCATCAATTCACTGTATTTCACTTTATGTTCATCTCTCAGCCATGTCTTTGCCCTCACTTTTCTCCCTCAAATGTGTTCTTTTGCTTCTTGGATATTATTTTTTTTTATTTTTTGGTCACAGTAGGGGAGTGTCTTTTAGTTCTTTGCTGAAATCAGGTTAAATTGCAGCTCAAAATTTATAACACTGTCATGGAGTCTAAGGCCTAATGAAATCTAAGCCCTGCCAGAGGGCTGGAACTCTCCAGAGAGCTCCAGAGTCTGACCTCTTTGAGGTAGCTACTCCATAGTTCTGAAGCCAGGGTGCCATAGGAGAGGGTAAAATCCATAGTCTTTTCAGACTTATTTAATAGGCCCTTAGCAAAGCATCTAGAGCAGGCATCCTCAAACTACGGCCCACGGGCCACATGTGGGTGTTTTTGCCATTTTGTTTTTTTACTTCAAAATAAGATATGTGCTGTGTGCATAGGAATTTGTTCATAGGTTTTTTTAAACTATAGTCCGGCCCTCCAACGGTCTGAGGGACAGTGAACTGGCCCCCTGTTTAAAAAGTTTGAGGACCCCTGAACTAGAGCAACATTTTTTATATGTCTCCTCCTTGTCACTCAGAAGAATCTACAACATTCAAGCAAGTTAGGGAACACAGGAGTCACACTAAGGTAAACAAAGATACTTTCTGCAGGACTTGTCAGAACCTTTATTATGCAGTATGAATTTTTAAGAAAAAGGAAAAATGGCACACAGCTTCCTTCAAACTTATTTTACTCTGGAGTGCTATTTTTATAAAATCTATCACAGAAATGGTGTTTTGCAGAACTCACTTTCATGAAAGCTGTCCTGGAGGTATTGCCAAACCCCTAGTATTTGGTTTCTAAATCAGACTCCCCCCACCTCCAATAATACAACCCAACTTTATTTTAAGCGACTGGAAATACAACTTACTCTATTTGACAGTTTTCCATCTTAGATACTAAATTGAATTTATTTTTGTCATGCAGTGCTTTTATTTCTTTCAATAGCCTCTGTTTCTTCTCTACATATGTTTTACCAGTAGAAATCTTTAGAAATAATGGTGCTTGCAGTGCTAAGCTGATCCCCACAATGAGAATAGAATTATGATATCCATTGATGTGAGACAAAAAAAATACACCCAAAACTAAGGTTTAAATAATTTTGTAGGATAGTATTCTACCTACTTTTTGAAACAGTGGTTGACTTCCTATGTGGTCCTAAATCAACCACTTAACTATTTAAGAGTCTATTGAGGTAGAAAGTAGTTAAGTTCACATTTGAATAATGAAGTTTATAATAATAGCATTAATACATTTTCCTAGACATCCCCCATGTCTATTTCCACTGTCTATTAGAAAGGGAATATAATCTAATTCAAATGTTAATATGAGAATATGCAGTATATATTGCCTATCTACATGAATCATATAGTTTAATAGTTGGTAACTTTCTCCCCAAATTAGTCTTCACAATTAGCATCTTTTCTAACCTAAAGATTGATTAATTTCTCATTATACCAACTACTAGTTAGTTGATATTTATATATTATACACCCACAAGCAAACACACATTTTGTAACAGTGAATAAGCAAGAAAGCTTATGTTTTACACAATACACATCCACATTTTCTTATTTTTTTCTTAAATACATTTGATTTTTCTATGAGTTATTACAAGTAACTTGATTTTCCCAACTTAGGAAACAATCCAACCTAAGAAAATTTAACCTTCAGTAATGCAAGTATAACAAAAATACAAAACTATATGTTATTTAGTAAACTCCACTTATAACAACGTTATTTTAAAACATTCGTAAGTTAAGCTGGTTTTATTAAAATCAATTAAGTTGGCAGAGAAATGGACACAAATGATTCAGGTTTGAGATGAAATTATTGTTCCATGTATACACGTGCATAAAAGCACAAAGTGAACATTTGTCCACAGAAATCTTAGGAAACTGACACACTGGCAGAAATCCACTGCGGGAATTCTCTTCCGTGACCTGCCAGCCAAGATAGAGAACCCTTTTCCCAAGGGGAGTGTGACATGCAGCTCTAGCCTGCTACTGGCCATCCTAGTTAAACTCGATTTTGGTTTCCTCCTCTAGCTTTGGCCAGACCTTTGCTGAGAAGGAAAAAATATAAATATCTCTGGAGAAATTGAAAAATGTCTAATCCCATTTGACTTGAGTCCCACATGCTGCATCTTTCTGGTATGCTCCAGAGAGCTAAATTACCTCTTTCCGCCTCCACTCACCCAAGTGCCTCCAGATGCCACAGACTCTCCCTGCTTCTACCCCTATAAACCTCCTCACGGCCACGACTGCCCCTCCAACAATGAGCTCTTGGATCACCCTTGATTTCTAGCCTCACCCTTGTGAGTTTGGAGCAATCTGTCTCCCAGCTATCCCATATCTCACTGTTTCTGCTGCAACTGAAAGTATAGCCATTATTTAGTGGAAAATATATCTTTAGTCCTCAATCTATCCTTATGTTGTCCCTTTTTCCTGGACTCTGGGTCCTAGCGTTCTTCTACCCAGTTGGCCAAGATGCTTTACATCAGTCATTCACCTTCAAACTACCAATACCCTCTTGCTTTTGATTCTACCTTCTCCATGCTCTTTGACCTCTGAGCCCTGTCTCTGCTAAATAAATCTCATCAACTTTGACCTTTCTACAAAAGAGCGATGTTGGTAAAGCAACTTTTACCTAATTAATTGATTGATTAGTTATGTTATCTCCTTCCATATTTACCTTTAACAATTTGTGTGTGTGAGTGTGTGTGTATGTTGTGGGTGTGTGTGTGTGTGTGTGTGTGTGTGTGTGTGTGTGTGTGGTGGAGTCACTGAAGGAATTGGTATCATAAAATGATATTACTTTATAACCAAAAGAGAAAACCTGTTTTTCTTCACCATGAATCTTACTAATAACTTGTATAATAAAGAGGTCTGGGAGAAGCTTAAGCGAGTTCTTAAATCAAGGTGAATATGTGTGTTAAAGGGAAGCAAAGGACCACTCCATTTGCCCCTACTTCAAGGTAGGAGGATGTTAAAATCATTCTACTGTACTGACTTTTGGTAAATGTAGTAGCAATGTGGCATATTTTCTTTTTGTAATTTATCTTTATAGTTGAAAGTATTACAGATGTCCCTTTCTTTTCCCCCCATTGATCCCCTCCTCCCCATTCCAGCTTCATCCCCAGGCCTTCACCACACTATTGTCTGTGTCTATAGGTTATGCATATATGCATATAAATTATTTGGTTAATCTCTTCCCCCTTCCCTTCCCTCTGAGACAACAAGGATGAACCTGGAGAGAATTATGCTAAGTGAAATAAGCCAGTCAGAGAAAGACAAATATGACATGATCTCACTCATATGTAGCATAGTTTCTTATACTCCAAAGGAAACTTTAAACTTGAAGTCTCCTATAATTCAATATACAATAAAAATATGGCAATCTCTTCCAGATATGTAGCCGTGGCCAATATTTCTCAAAAGTACAAATGCTCTCCATTTTAAAAAGAGGAGGCAAGATGTCTTGAATATTCAGTCCAAATTTAAGGGTCATTTTGCCCACAGTAAATCTGTTGTAACCAACCTGTCCATCACAATACTATAGTGAAGAATAAAACTTCAGACCCTCTTATGGAATTATCTAATAATCATGTGGAGGTTGGCAAAGTGAAAAATCAGCCCATTTATTAAGCATAGGCATCAATAGCACCACACCACGGCAATGAAGATTCCACATGCACTGGAACCAGGCTACCTGGATTTGAACCTCAGGTCCCTGTGACATCAGATACTTCATCACCCTTGGCCTCATTTGTAAAATGGGCTTAATAATACAAGCTACCTCATGGGATTGTTGTGAGGATTAAATGAGATAATAAAATTGCTTAGAGTAATACTTGGTTATTATTGATATTGACCAGGTCAAGGACATTTTGTTCACCATGATCTTGTGCTGTGGGGAGTCACAAATGGATAGCTTTGGTCCTTCTCAATCTTTATCAGAAGAGAGAAGGCATAGCCTTTAGGTCACAGAAGTGGTACCTTAGAGATTTAGGTGTGTGAAAGGATGGAAATCAAGGAAGGCTTCCTGCCTCCTCTAACTGGGGGCTGTGTAGGCCCACTGACTATAAACCCTTCAAAGGCTGAATCCTGTTAAATCTCCACAGTAATTTTTGCTGTCTAATTTATTCACATGTTTATTTCACAAACATTCATAGAGCACCCACAATGGCTAGGTACCAAGGGGATAAAAAGTTGTACATGGCAATGAATTATTCCCCCAAAAGTCATCAGTTCTGTTTCCATACAGTAAAGCATAAAGAGTAGAAGATAAAATAGTGTGGTTGACATCGTTTTTCTGCAAACTGAAAAAAAATTTGCTTATGTTGCATTCCTTGTTTTGCCAAAGCCAATCAGCACCCTTACTTTCCTTCTTTAAACTGAAATTTAATTAAAAAAAAAAGAATTCAAAAACACTGAACTTTATAATTCAAAAGTAGCTACAATTTTACTTCAGACTCCAATGGAATTTTTTTCTCTCTTTCCTTCTCTCTCTCTTCACAGGATAGTGGCCAAAGCCTCCAAGAACCTCATGTCCACCCAGAGCTTAGGGATTGTATTTGGACCCACCCTTCTGCGAGCTGAGAATGAGACAGGGAACATGGCGATACACATGGTGTACCAGAACCAGATAGCTGAGCTCATGCTGAGCGAGTACAAGAAGATCTTCTGCTCGGAGGAAGACTGACAGACAAGACAAGTTACTGAATATGTTCACATCTGTCTCGATGCCTAATATTTTTACATTTCTGTAAACATATTTCTGAAATATTTTTTTCCTTTCAAGCAACAGATGCCTCATTTTGTGAAAACTTAATGATGATTTTGTGTTTAAGTTCCAAACATTTGAATAAAATAGTTGACAATATTTGCCTATATGTGTTCTGCATTAACCCCTTCAGTGCTGTTATAGAGAGTATAACACATATCCAAATAAATCATTTTAATGCTGCTCCCAGGCATTGGGTGTGTGGTTTTGTGTGTGTAGATATGTGAGTGAATGAGTGAGGCTGAGGGTATCTACACACACAGGTGACCCTTCTCCTTACCTGGCTGCCTCATGCATGCTCCCACACTCTTACTAATATGTGAGAAGAACCAAAAGAAATTAATAACTTTTAAATGGAACAAAGGAAGTCAGGTTCGTAATGAAAATAGACATGTTGCATCTCTCAAGAACATTTTTGCATGTGTAAATGTAGTCTGATTATCCTTGGTGCTATGTAGTGGGATGTAAGTATAAGTTCTTGTTGAATGGAATTTTTTTCTGAAGAAAAATGACAGTTCAAAACATTTGCCATTGGATATGCTCTTTATATATACTATTTGCAGTCCCATAAACATACTGTCTTATAAATTAGAGGCAAAATTAGTGCCCCGCAATTTTGGTCTTTATATTATACAGGAATTGCATGACTGCTCATTTTTAATGTTAGCATCCATTTTGAAGCTTCATCAAACTGTATATCCTTCTTTTCCCTGGCTATGTCATTTTATGTAGGATTTTTATTATGCTTCTGAGGATGCTTTATTGGTGAATTACATTAAATCAATCTTGGGAAAAGAACTTTTTTAGAAGGCATTTTTTTCAAATGCCCTAAGGATTACTTGACTAGACTTGGATTGCTTTCTCCATTTGATGGTTAGTTTCCCTTGTCGTAGATAAACAAAAGAGTAACTGTCTAGAATGTAGCAAACATTGTTTTCTTTTGAAAAGTATGTTCTAGCTGAACACATCTCAGACCCAGCTTTGTGAATATAGTCTGCGGACAAAAATGTAGACTTATGTTTGACAGCTTTTTAATCAAATTCAAACGGAATAAATAAAACTAATCCAGTGCGATAAAGAATAAGCCTAGTTATCGATTTGTTCATAAAATGGAAAATAAAGCATGTAAATAAAACGCGCGAAGCACGAATCCAAGAGCAAACACTTACAGCAATAATGAGCTCAGAGGCATAGGCTGCCTACATGGATGGAGTATTCGGCAAAGACAGTCTGCTCAAGGGACAGCCGGAGGTACAGGCGGCTCCAGCAGCCACAGAACTGCCTGCGGAAGGAGAGACTTCCCCTGCCCTCTTGAATGTCTTCATTTTGGCAATGGCATCAGTGAGTCAGCTTGTGGCCAAGAACAGAGACACAACTACAATAAATGCTAAAGCATGGCTTTATCAAGCAGGACGTATACACATATCACAAAGCCAAGGAAAATCACATGAGGCAGAACTCTGTAATCTAAAGTCACTGGTAACAGCCCGGCCAGTGTGCCTCAGTGGTTGAGCCTCAACCCATGAACCAGGAGGTCATGGTTTGATTCCTGGTCGGGGCACATGCCTGGGTTTCTGGCTCTATCCCTAGTAGGAGGCAGCCAATCAATGACTCTCATCATTGATCTCTATCTCTATCTGTATATCTATATCTATCTCTATCTCTATCTCTATCTCTATCTCTATCTCTATCTCTATCTCTATCTCTATCTCTATCTCCCTTTCCTTTCCTTCCTTTCTAAAATCAATAAAAACATATTTTAAAGTCATCGGTAACAGGGAGCTAAAAGACCTGCCAGGTTTAAACTGTTCTTATATTTGAAGTTGTACTTATGCCTTTCAGAAAAACATGGAGCCATGGAACAAGAGTTTCTGGCATTTTATTTCAAGTCCTCCTCATTTCCATGACAATCCATAGTCTCCATTATGTCTTCTCCAAGACGTTAATTGCTTCTCTTTTCCAAACGGGGAGGAGTAGGGATAGGTCCCCAGAATTAAAATCTTATCCCTCCACGTGCCCATCTTTAAAGCCATTGGGGAGCATCAGCCAGAGGAAGCAGCACCAACAGCCAAAGAAAAGTGGCACTACCTGCTCTGAGCAGGGACTCCCAGCCCCTTGTCTCCGCAGCTTTCCAATTTATAATCTTCAAACGCACCAGCTTCTTGATTTTCAATCTGATGGGATTTAGCCGGATTCAAACCCCAGCTGTGCCCTGTCCCTGCCTGCTAAGGGCCTTTAATCAGAGACGGTGCTTCCTCTCTGGGAAAAGACTATTCCACGGTGCTGAGCCAAAGTGCCCATCACCGGGTCTGACATGTACACACTAAAGGCATAAAGAGGCTTAGACCAAAAGGTCATTAGATTCCATAACGTCTCAAAGACAGCAACCATGGTTATGTCAACTAATTGTTCCAAGTTTAAAAGCCAGGATTGTAGGTGGCGTTGGTTAACTCACTAAGGTATGAGATTTTATAAAGCTGATCTATGTTCTCCATCCAGAAAACATGAAAAGACAATGAGTATTTCTTCCTCATCTTGTTTGAGCCAGGTGCAAGTCTAGGCACTACTGAACAAATATAAAATAAGGCAGATATTCCTACCCTCTGTACTTTCACAGTCCAGCAATCATCTAAGGGAGACAATCATCTAAGGATTAGTTACACGTCAATGCAATCGGGACCACAGCCATCTTGGTAACCTTGTGGCTCCAGGGCTCAACACTCATACATAGAGATGTTCAAAGAATATTGTTTGTCCAGTTTTATCAATTAAAAAGTATATTTGAATGAAGGAATGAGCAGAAGCTAGTACAGAGATAATAACAAGCTCAGTGGTTGCAAAACAACAAATAATAAATTGTGCCTTGGATGTCAGGTGAGTGTCACTGGGAAGGTAAACCTTTCAATCTAATCCTGACCAATGAACAAGATTAACCAGACAAAGGAAAGTGTAGAAGACATACTAAGAAGCAGGAATGACATGAGCAGAATTGTGGAAGACCCACTGTCTCCAAGGGACAGTGAGAAGTTCTGTGAACAGAGGTTGTAGCCTGGCCATTTTGGAGGATGGAACTGAAGAAAAATGTTGGGGTCAGATATAGGTCATAATAAAATATTTAGATTTAATCCTGTAGGCAAAAGAAATCCAATGGAAGCTGTAAAATAAGAAAGTCATGGTGAAACTTGATTAGGAAGAGAATATCTAAATTCACCAGAGGGCAGAAGAAACAAATTCCTTTGAGGCTCCTGGCATTTTCTTGCATATGCGTTTGTATGTGTGTATGTATGTACGTGTGTGTACACATACACAATTTCTAGGAATGAAATGATAAGCTTGTACTCTTAGAAGCATTTCTTTATTATGATGAGCAAGTATTTTAAGAAATTATTACCTTAAGATAATGGAAGCACAAGTACAAACAGTCTCCCTGGAAAACCAAGCTAGTTAGTACATCCCATTTCAGCATGGACTTCTGTGGACTCACACAGGACATGGGGGAGGGGGTACCCCTCTCTTACACAGAAAGCTTCTTGGAGATGGTACGTATTTTGTCCTATATGTTGACAGTCTGACTACTTAGCATGTGCCATATGACAGGATCACCGTGCCAGAGCTAATAATTGAAAGCCATATGATGGTTCTCCCTATCCAATTAGAAAACAAAGGATCCAATTAAGAAAAATTAGAAAAGCAGTTAAAAGGGAACAATCATTTGCCAGTGGTGCTGTCCTTATAGTTTAACACAGTCAGAAATTGACCTGCACTTCTCCTTTTCACTTTATTTTTGTGAATTATAAGTTAATCACCCTGTCAATTCCTAATTAAAAGGTCTTGAAAAGATTTTCATCCAAAAGGACTGTCACTAAGAATTCTGAGTCAAATTGCTCTATTGTCAAAAATAAAAAATAACATCAAAATAATATCACCTCTCTCCTGGGAAAATGAAGTCTCAATATAAAACAAGACTTTCTTCAAACATAATAACCACATATTATTTCCTCAATTAAAAGGTTTCATCTTATCTTTAGAACGTCGATGGATATTTTTCTCTTTTTTTTTAAATCAAGGTTTGCAAACTTAAATGCTTACTAGGGCCAAGCAGGTGACCTAGTGAGTCAAGAGGAGCAGGCATAAGGCATCATGAAGTGGAAGCAGCCGGGGAAGACGTAAGCTCACTCCTGGCCAAAAGAGTTGGCTTCCACTCGCTCCAGTAGATGCTGTGCGAATGTGGGCACAATTTGCCAGACCTTCAGATCTTCCATGGGAAGCCAGAAATTCAGAAACTTATGTGAAACCTGATTTTTAAGGGCACTTAATAAAACACATCTGAACAGGCTCAGCTTAAGCACCTTCATTTCTGTGAACTCAAGTGTTATACCATCCATGTTGCAAAGCCTGGTCCCCAGCAAAGGGTAGCACGTGAGCAAATGGTGGAGATGTGTGAATGAGTCAAAGTGATGTGTATAAGGGAACACCAGACAGCACTTGCTGGTTATGTCCTGCACAAATTATCCACTTTGGGTGTCAGTTTTCTCATCTATAAAAATAGAATAATACTAGCCTTTTCTTGCCTCGTTAGGACTATCTAGTGGAATTATGTGAAGAAAATTAAAACATGAAACTGTAAGTTGTTCCTGCTGGATATAGATGATAGACCTCCAGCTTACTGACTAACAATTAGCTTTATGATCTTCCAAAGATGGTGAAAAGGGAGACTGGAACCAGACTCTAAAAATCCTCAAACACCATTCCAAGAAGTTTTATATTAAGTTTATACTCAATCTTGAGACCCTAAAGGTTGTTTAGCAGGGGAGTGAGTTTATCAGAGCTGTAAAGATTCCCTAGGCAATTGTATGGAGTAGTGTTTGAAGCAAGGAGAAATTATAGGCACCATTGCCAGACAGAAGATTATTATCATAGTTCTGTTAATGCAGACCTGAATTCAGACAGTGACAATGGATATGGAAATGAACTTTACAAAGCATCACCCTACTGAACTTCTGAGCTTCATGCACCGCCTCTTAATAAAGACTACTAAGTGCAAAGGACCATGTGTTATCACACAGAACTCCCACAGTAGGCCCATTTCCAGCTGAATGGCTGAATTGGGGTCAGGGTTGACTCTGGTACTCTGACAATAAGTTGGCATTTGTCAGTAACCATCTTAAGATATCTTGACCAAGTCATGCCCATGTCAGATGAGTATGCATGCTACCACCTTCTGCTTCCAGATGATCATGAGGTCATTTCCATCGTACCCAGCTCTGATTTATCCCTGCTTTCTCTTTGGGCAATACTGCTCCTATAGCCACCCAGAAGAACACCAAAATACATTATTCCTGGAAAGACCAATTTTGATTAACTAACATTTATTGAGTGCTTGTTATGTGCCAAGAACTGTATTTTATATGCATTGTTTTACTTAATCTTCACAACTCTGGGGAGGGAGGTATTATTATTATCCTTGATTTATACTTAAAGAAACTAACGGGGGAGGGAATGATAGAATTACCCAAGTTCATGCAGTTAGTAACTGTCAGGTTAGTATTGGAATCTAAATAATATGGCTCCAAAACCCCTTGCCTTAACCACTATACCATCTGCTCACTGGTTTAGGAAATATAACAACTTAAATATTTATACTTCATATGTGGGTGCCTGGTCACTCTCCTGTTAAAACACCTGATGAAAGTTTTACTGTCATACTGATTTTCATGAAAGAACAAGAGGGACACTAGATATTTCCCCAAAGAAATACAAAGAACCTTTGTTGTTAGGGGTAGATGGCTAAATCTCAGTCATGTTTTCGCTGTTGTAATTTTAATATTCATGTACCACTTCATTTTCCTACATGTTTTACTTGTACTACGTTATAGAGAGGACAGAAAGGAAGCCTCTTGGGCCACATCTTTAAAAGTACTTCTTGGGGTGGCTTCTACTGTGTGTTACATGATGTTACCCTATGTTGGATCAGATTTGTCAATGCCCTGTCATCTATCATATCATACTGCCAAATATTGTATTAAAATTAGATCTGGCCCTTTAAGGGCTCTATATGAGATGAAGAAAAAAAAAGAGTCCCCAGAAGTCTTTCTTTTTAAAACAATTGGAAAAGAGGCAGGCATCAAGACACACTGTGTCTCATGCTGCAGGAGAGTGATCCTGAATCACCCAAATGATGAGAATACAGTGAACATCTTGTACAGAAAGATGACAATTTTCTGTAGCAGTGTTGTCAACATGGAAATGTCTAGCTGCCTTGGTGAGAGACCTGGCAGAAGGATGCACACACATGCACACGGCACCCGTTCCGTATAGTCTTCAGCTGACCTTTGCTATCTTATACTCACAGTGAAGCAATATCTACATTCTATAAAACACTCTTCATTCAATTAGAAGAGTGCTAAGAAAGCAGGGAGGAAGCGTGGCAATACTATGCCCATACTTGGTGCTTGGTATACACTTGTTGGATGAGTGAACCAAGACAAAAACCCAGAACATTAGCACCTTTAAATATGAATATAATTCACCATTGTGTTTCCTATCAACTAGTCATAGCAACTTAAACATAGTCTCAAATCACTGGTGGGACAAACTCCTAGTCCCACCTATAAAGGATCATCAAACAGAAAACCCGTCAACTACCTCTCTTGAAGTCTAAGTCCCCCAGAAATGCTTCTTTCCTAAGCTCAGCAGAAGACGGTATGATTCTGATGTCCTGCTTTGGGTCTGGAAGAGTCCCGGCTTCATGACACCCAGCAACACCTTCCACTCCCCTCCCCTCCCCTGCCCTGGCAAATGTATGATTTATGTGTTAGATAAACGCTATAGAGCATGGGCTTTCTGACCAATGTATGGACATCTCAACAGCCCAGAAATGTGGCAAATACAAAGCATTGATCTGAAATAGCCTCCCTTCCCTCTGGCACCATTGAAGCGGACAAATTTACTTGAGACACAAACGCTCACATTCTAAGAACAGGACTTGCACTAACCATTCTCACATCACTGACGAAATGTGTGCTAAGTCCATATTGTGCGGCATGCTTGAAGACGTGTGGGTTTTTCCACATCATTTGGTGACATTTTACACAGTTCAGTTTCTGCTCTTTATTGCTAGACCCTACCTTTTTTTTTCCTCTCGCAAACATCCGCCAAGGGGGTTTCCTTTAGCCTTTTAACCCTGGGCTCGGAGCCTTGTCTCTCCTTCGGCATCTATTGGCATTGCTGCCACACAACGTCGCCACGATGTGACCATCTGTCAAATCCTAGCCTCCCTGATTGGAAGGAAGGGGACAGAGGTGTGCAGCTGCTGAGGAGAGAAACACAGTCGGTAGAGGAGGAGCCGGCCCGGGGGGGGGGGGGGGGGGGGGTGTGAAGAGAAGGACGCCTTGGCCCGCCAGCGCACCGGGTCCAGCCCAGGCAGTCCCGTTCCTGCAGTCTCCCCACGAGCCCAGGTGAAAGGCCGCTTCTAAGTTGGAGGCGGGTGAAGGCTCCAATTGAAGCCCAAATTGCTTGGAGCTCACTCTTTTTCTAGCTATCAGTTCTGAGGTCACAGTCACTAAAACTGGAAACTTAAAAATGACTTCAAAAAGGCAAACGCTAACTAGATTTCACACTGGATTTCACTTTACTTGGCATTACAGAAAGAATGCAGGTATTAAATAGACTGTTTCCTGTATACAATAAGGTTAATTAGTAGTGAGGGATGGAAAATCAGTGTAGACATAAGTCTTTTCGACAGGTATCAAAAATAATCCCCTGATCCCTGCAGACCCCAGCTGCATGGAAAGAGGAGCAATATAAAAGCTTCTTTAAGCACAACATTTTCAAACATTCTCCAGGTGTCCGCAGCACCAGTTAAATAGGCCCTGAGCCCCTGTGCACCGGCTGGCTCCTCGCTCCCTTCTCCGGCGGGAACTTAAAGACGCAGCTACTCACGCTGAATTTTGAGGTGCAGCATAAAGGCGCTCCATACAAAGCGCTGGGATTGCCATGGGAGATGGACAGGAGAACAAAAAGAAGAATATATTGCGGCCTGAATGGGACTTCCCTAAGCTCCTTATCAATAAGGTTAATAAGGGTCTATGCAATTTACTGATCACCAAGATGGAACAACCTTCTTCGCACTCCAAATCTCCACATTGGTGCTGGCTTTTAATGCTTTTCACAGCCAATCCCATAAAAGCCCCTTTGCCCCACACTCCAGAGAATAAACTCCGGTTCACTATCCTGGCCTCTATAAAACCTCCAGTCCGATATTACACTTCTACCTGCCCTACTTAAGCAGATTAACAGTTATTTCCTAGAATTTGATCTACGAGGTTCTTTGTAATTGAAGCTGGAATAGTCAGATATTTTTTTTAAAAGAATGTATTTCTGAAAAATGCATTCCTTTTTTCTCTGGTTTAATTTTGTTATCCTCAATCATATGCATGATAGAAAAAAAATTCCAAACTTCTATCTCCTCTATAAAATACATGTCATATCAAAAAGGTGACAAGAGGGGGGAAAAGTAATTAGTGAGTTCGCAGAGTTCAGTAGAAAAGTTAAAATGGAGTAACACATTACTTTTTATGTTAAGATTTCACAAGACAAATCTTGCCTGTGTTTTAATTGCATGTGACCCTGGCAGTCCTACTCTGAAATGAAGTGCCGTAAAATTAAAGATGACAGACGCTCAAAACAAGTCTTGTGATCTTGATTAGACTACAAAGACCACACTCTCTCTCTGCTGCAACTCAGATATCATGGACTGTTTTATTTGGGGAATTGCTTCATTAATGCCTTCTTTGACTAGACATGTTTATTACTAAAAAAAAAATACTGAGTATGGTGATATCTTGCATAATTAAATAATCCCAAAAAAGCAAGTTATAAATGAGTGTTTAAGTAATCCTAAGACTTAATATTTTTATAAATACTTACATGTATATAATCCGATGGAGGTAGGTGTATGTGGATGACAATGTGTATATATTACCCATTCTAACCCAGTAATCTCTATCATAGCCTGAGAAGCAGCATAATTCATCTGTCATATTTCCTTATAGCCATGTAAAGTATCCCAGGCCAACAGATGTATACAACTAACTGTACGTTAACCTATAAAAACTATTTCTGGGAAATACTCTTTGGAATTTTAAACTCTCCAAGCATAGTCTGAGAAAAGAATTGGATTTGACTCATGCCTAATTTTTCGTCACCAGATCATTCTATCTAATCATATACGACATAGAGTACATGCTTTTAAATCTATCTCACTTCTCCCTTGTTAAACAAAAGCAAGGACTTGGCTGGAGGACAGGTCCTCATTGTATTAGACTCCAAGTGTATCTTCTGCACATCCCTTAAGACCTCTAGGTCAGGCCTTCATCTTTACCTTGACTAGGTCAGATTATTATTCATCCTTAGGATCATGTACACCCTAAATTTATATGATTCTATTATTTTGTCCCATTTCAAGAACACTATTTTCAATCCATATGTTTTATTTTAGGAAACAAAAGGATTTACTCTGGTTAGATGAATGTTACCACCAACAGAAATACATAGATTCAACCCAGAACCAAAGCTGGGAAACCTGGCTTCTAGAGTTCAGTTTTTTATTGTAGCTATGATTCCAGGAAAGTCTATACAGACATCTGTTTCAATTTCTTTAAACATGAAATACATATAACAGTTTCTCCTCTACCTAACAAACAGGGGTATTGTGCGAATAAAATATGATAGCATATAAGTGCAAGAAAATCTTTGGCCCTGTAGTTTCCCAATGCTGTGTCAAAAATCTGCAGATGTGGGATGTGTTGTATTTTTCATATGAGATGTTTTATTCACCAGAAGAACCCAGGATTATAAACATCAGAAAATGTTTATTAGAATCTAATGGGCATAGTATTGAGAAATTATGTTATGCTAAGCGAACTGGAATCATATCTACTTCCTATCTCTTAGTCTCTCTCTGCCTCGCTATTTATGTCTCTCTGGGCCTCTCTCTCTGTCTTTTTCTGTCTCTGTGCTCCTCCTTTATCTGCTCTCTGTCTCTTTAGTCTCTCCATCTCTCTTTATACTTGCTTCCCACCGTACCCAGAGCAGGAATCTTAAGCTAGGATTCCTGGTTCCCTGGACCCCTGGCTTTGGCAGATATATGAACTCTTAGAACTTTCATGCTAGATTATTTGTACTTTTTTTTCCTGAAATTAAAGTCTAGAGTTTTCATCACATTCTCAAGGAAGTCTATGATTAGGAATTACTATTCTAGATTTATTTCCCAGATTATCAACTCTACTACCTTATGTCTGAATTAAACCTCGGATGAGCCACTTTCAACCAAATCCCAAGGTCTACCAGGCCCTGAGCAGTCCCCATGGCTTTGTGTCTGAGTGCCTGGCAGGACAGGCTGGTCCAAGGAATTAAATATAGAGTCAACAAAATCAATTACTGCACTTCAAAGAATGATGATTCAATCCTTAGAGGAACTCTCATTTAAAATTGATGAAAATAGTAAATAGGGGCATCCATGAAATTAAGATACTTTGCATGTTATTTAATAGAGGATATTTAGTATTTTAAGAACAAATTCAATAGTAACACAAATAGTCCATTCTCACAATGCCCACATTTAAACTGTGCCAGACACATGTCCTATGCCTGCATGGGACTTCTACACCATTAGCTGCCACAAATCAAAGGGAATGTCATTGCTTTTAATAGGATTACATAGAACCCAGTAACAGGCAGGAAGACTAGCTTTAGACTGAGTAACTGGCCAGTAATTTGGATGTTTAACTAAATGATTGGCTGCCAAATTGACAGGTCATCCACACTGAACTAGCGACTATTCTATGAATTTTCATGACCAGGATCACAATGGTTCATTTGCATGTGTGAAATTCTGCTGTGAAGCTGGCTTTTGAACTGGTTAGCTCAGCCAAGGATGTGTTTCACAGGGCCATGCATTAGTGCCCTAGAAATACCATCACATGAGGGTAGCATAGATCTACCCAAAGCCTTCTATTTAAACACAATCTGTAATACAAGGGCCAACCAACAAAACTGATAATGGCTGGAATATAAAGAATACAAGGGAATGTTGGAGTGTTAGAAAACTAAGATTAGTACCAAAAATGAGCTTTTAGATGAGGAGAGAGATGTTTAAAGTCTTTAATTCTCAAGAAAAGTTTGGGATTTGCATGGGGCCATTGCTAAGAGTAACTTCTTGCGTGTTCAGAGAATATTAAGGTGTCATTGTCATCATTACTAACAATCAGCTGTTAACCACTAACTGTGTACAATACATTGGGACAGACAGGCAGACCACAATCACAAGTCATATGAGACAAAGATTTTCCTTTAAGGGATTTATGAGCTAGTCGGAGGTGAAAAGACACGAAGCAAAAAAAATAAAAATCATAATAACCCACATTTATTATTGACTTATCATGTGCCAGTTATCTTGCAACAAGACTGATATAGCAGTGATGTAATGAATATTTTAAAGATGAGAAAATGTAAGCTTAGAAAGGTTATATCATTGCTCAAGGGAATAGAGCTACGAAGTAGTTTTGAACCAGGTATGTCTACCTTCTGCCAAATATTCTTAGTTCTTCCCATTAAAAAGATAAGAAGTCCAAACTATATCTCCTGCAGTATATAATAGAAAAATATAAATATCTAGTAATATAAAATTGAATAACTAAACAAAGGAACATTTATATGATTAGGTATTATGAAGACATTTAAAATCTATTGTGTTTGAATATTATTGGCAAGAGAAATTCTGCTAAGAGAAAAACAGGGTATGAAATCATAGGTACAGTCTGATACCATCCTACCTAATAATAGACAAATATGCAAATTGACCGCACCTTCGCTAAGCCCAAGCCACACCCACCAGCCAAGCCACGCCCACCAACCAATCAAGACAAGTATGCAAATTACCCCAACAAAAATGGTGGCTAATTTGCATATCAAGACAGCGTAGAAAGAAGCCAAGAGCTGCAGAAGGGAGCAAAGCTGCGGAGAAGCAAGCAAGCCGAGGGGAGGAGAAGGGAGGAGTGGAGGCGGGGCCGGGGGCGAAGGAAGGAGAGCGGGGCGGGCTGGTGGAGAAGGCGGGCCGGGGGACAAGGGAGGAGCAGAGGCGGGGCGGGGTAGAGTGCAGCAGGAAACCCTATTGCAGGATTTTTCTTGCAACGGGAACGCTAGTTGTTGTTATAAATACTGTAAAATGTATGCACACACACAACAGAATATTAACAGTGGCTATCCTTGGGTTGTGAGATTATCAGTAATGAACTTTCTCCCATTGTGTCTGGTACATCCCCAAGTTTTCGCTTTGAGCATTTGCTATTTTTTTACTTAGAAAGAGCCCAAACGCAATTTTAAATACATATAAATGGTCACCTAGGAAGAGATGTGGTAACTGATATAGACAGAAACATTGGAGGAATTTCAAATCACATCATGTTAAACAAAGGCCTAAAACAGTGGTTCTCAACCTTTCTAATGCCGCGATCCTTTAATACAGTTCCTCATGTTGTGGTGACCCCCAACCATAAAATTATTTTCGTTGCTACTTCATAACTGTAATCTTGCTACTGTTAATGAATCGTAATGTAAATATCTGTGTCGCGACCCACAGGTTGAGAACTGCTAGCAGAGTCGCCTAAGACCATCAGAAAACACAGATATTTACATTACGATTCATAACAGTAGTAAAATTACAGTTATGAAGTAGCAACGAAAATAATTTTATGGTTGGGGGTCACCACAACATGAGGAACTGTATTAAAGGGCCGCAGCATTAGGAAGGTTGAGAACCACTGGCCTAAAGAAATCAGGAAAGGGTACAAGATGGCAAGGGCTCCTGAAGGAAAGGCAGGTCAAAGGAAGGCATCAAGGCAAGGACGTCGCATGAGCCATGTCCCAGAGGCAGAAACTGGAAAGACGTACCTGGGGAATGATGAGACTTAAAAATTACAATCGAGAGTTCCGAAAGAGAAGGAGTCGGTGAGATAAATTACTTTACATCTTCTATGGATCACGTTTTAAAAGGTGGGACTAGGTAAACCTGGGAAGGCCTTCTATGACAACATTTCTAGGACACAAAAGCTAGAGCACCAGACGTGTCCTTTGGCTTAGACACGCGTTTTCCAGCCAGCTTCACAGTGGAATTTCATACATGAGAAGATAAGTAGGGGCCACATTTTGGAAACTCTAAAATGCCATGCAAGCAAGTTGGACTTGCTCCTGTAGGCAGTGGGGAACCTCTGAAGTTTTAAGCAAGGGGTAATGAGGGCAAAAACATTTTAGTAAATTTAATCTGACAGCACTGGATAAGTAGATTGGAAAGGAAACCATTACATGTTTCTTTTTATA
This sequence comes from Cnephaeus nilssonii, assembly GCF_951640355.1. NCBI lineage: Eukaryota > Metazoa > Chordata > Mammalia > Chiroptera > Vespertilionidae > Cnephaeus > Cnephaeus nilssonii. Next base: position 68,738,284 of record NC_137081.1, on the reverse strand, counting down.
TGCTTCTTTATGTTGATTTTTTTCCTATGAATAACATATCTTTCTCAATTAGGATAATAAACTCCTTGAGAAGAAAAATTGTATCTTATATTTTTTTGTATCACTGACATTTCTGAGCAATAGATGAAGCATTAAACAGTTATTAAAGGTATCTACTTTGGATTCAGAGTCCTCTGTGAGACTCCCAGCTCCTCAAAGGAGCAAGAAGATCCCTCTAAGCCTCAGTGTGCTCACCTCTAGAATAGGACAGTAATATTCACTTCATAGGACTGTAGATAGGATTAAGTGAGACTATGAGATTGTGTGTGCAAATCCCTTGCAGTGGAAGTATGCACTGTTTCAGAAATCATGATCATGCCAAAAAAAGTTATCAAGACAAGTTTGTTGGTGAAGATGATGATGTCGATGTTTGACCTTGACTCTAGCTTACTCACTGAGTGGAAGAATGTGAGCCAAATGTAACTTGGAAGTCAATTATTGTGGGCAAATTTGGGCACCAGTAATATCTGAAGGGCAAAGATTGAGCCCACTGACCCTAATATATACAGAACCTGGCAGGATATGCGTTTGTAAGCCAAAATAAGTCAGCACTAGGTTAACAACAGATAGCCATCTGGCATGGGCTTGCTGTAATAATAAGTGGTGTCTGTGAGTGGAATGGGTCCTACCTCCATCGATAAGAATGAATAAGAAACCTTCCCATTGACTTTCTGCTAACCAATGTTATCACAATGTGTACTTACTGCATAGTATCACCTACATGTGGTTAGAACAGGCAGTGAGCTTCATGGCTCAGTTTAAAATTCCCTGAGACATAACACACTCTAGGTCTTGCACAGGAAATGTACAAGATTACCCTCGAGGAGCTCAGTGTGCAAAAAAGGATGAAAATTCCACCAAACTCTAATGTGAAAAGGACACAAGAGCCAAACTGAAGAGACTCTGCTGGCCTAAAATGGGATAACTTAAGCACCAAATGTATAATAATTGCAATAGATTAAATATATCAAATATATATTTTTTAAATTCCAAGTAACAATACTAACAAAAGAAACAAAAAATTCACCCCTCACCAAAAAGTATACTTAGAAAACAAGACCAATACTCTGAAAATTGATGTATAAAAGAAACAAACCAAGTATTTATTTTGACTCTTGCTATCTGAATAAGTATTTCAGGATAACCAAATATTTGATGTGGAAAAACATTGTTACAAGAAAATTGCAACTAAGAAGGAAAATTTTACACATACTCAAAGTTGATAGAATAGTATAACAAAGCTCAAAAATTTTATTACCTAGTTTTAATAGCTATTACCAACATTTTTCTAATATTATTTCATCTATCTGCCACTTTTCTGTGCTTGTGTATTTTAAAGCAAATTCCTGGTATCATCTCATTACTACTGTAATATTTTAAAAGATGCCTAAAAAGTTAGTTATATAATCCAAATATTTCACAGAAGGTAAAATAAAACTATATCAGATAGAAGTGGCTTTACATTAATTATCTCACCTCACCATCTAACAACTCACAAAACAGTTGACAAGTATAAAAGATAAATTGGTTTTCATGAGCTAGGCTAGGGGGAGGTCTCTTGACTGACCATTGCTCTTAAAATAGTCTTGTACCTAAAGAAGCAATAGAAATCACCAAAATCATTCTAATGGACTGAAGTTAACAAGCACTGGTGCGTTCTCACTTACTGGACAATAATGAGGAGCTTTATTTACCTTTCTAACTAAATCTGGGGCCTGAGAATACTCCTGCTATCCCCACCACGAAGTGACCCTCCGGTATATCTGCAGAAGTAAAAAAAGAGGTCACAAAGGAGACATATTTAATCTCTGAAATGTTCCTTCATATGATCTAATCTATCCTTCCCCCTTAGATGAGTTATTTAAAACTTCTACAAGTAAATCCATTCCCCCAGGTGAGAACAAAGTGACTTACAGAACTGCCCTCCATATCCAGGAAATTGATTTTTTTGTTAGCTTTTAAATTCTTCAAAATCCTGAGGAAGGCTTCAAAAGAGCCTGTGGTGTTACCGCTGCTGTTGATATAGCTGCTGTTCTGGCCGGAGTCGGATGTTTCAAAGCCCGCAGGTTAACAAGCCAATGCATTGAACAAAATGATGTCTCAGCAGCAAGTGGGAGAAAACACGCATCTCCATGTGTTAGTGTAAAATTTTATTTTTCCATTGATTCAAGTTCATAATTTCCATGTCTCAATTTTGTTTAAATTATTTCTTTCTTATGTTTTCAATATCACTTACAACTTTAAGAATACTTTCTTGGCCTACTTTTATTTATCTCTAAATTATGTTGTTTTTTAAAAAATATTTTTTTATTGATTTCAGAGAGGAAGGGAGAGGGAGAGAGGTACAGAAACATCAATCATGAGAGATAATCATCGATTGGCTGCCTCCTGCACTCCCTATGCTGGGGATCGAACCCACAACCTGAGCATGTGCCCTGACCAGGAATCGAACCTGTGACTTCCTGGTTCAGAGTTCGACGCTCAACCACCAAGCCACACCAGCTGGCCTCTAAATTATGTTCTTTATCTACCTTCATTTATTCCCAATCAGCACTGAAAGAAAAAAAATTCTCTGCACACACCCAGAAAAAGCAATTTCCCAAGGTCCAGATAGTATCCAAGCTGATGGTCTGTCCACCAGAATTACAGCTCAGAGAAGGAAAAGGCAGCGACATTGCACTGTGAGACACATAGAAAGACCGTTTCCCCTAAAATATTTTTCTAATTTTATGGCATTATGCCTGAAATTCACCATGAATTCACCATGTGGAGGTAAGTGAAAAAGACCTTTTAAAATGTATTAGTACTTGTTTGTCTGTTGGCCATTTTACATAATTAACTCAGTAGCCCAGATAAGTCTTTCTGACGGGGAAACAATTGACTGGCTCATCTTTAAGGAACTGCTGGTACAGCGGGAGCATTGAGGAGTGGTACTTAGGATGGGCACCCCTGACCCACATGGAAAACTCATTGCTGGGGTAGCCGAGTGGGTGAGGGCCAGGGCCCACATGGGGGATGGTTGTCAACACATCTATCACTCAACAAATTTATGGTGGAAATGCTGTTCTAGCTACTGTGGTGCAGGCACACACACACACACACACACACACACACACACACACACACACACAAATGAAATTAATCCTGAGAAAAATAAATCTCAACTACTTCACAGGGTTCTGCCTTGGTTACCTTAAATCATAAATTTTATGTTTTCCACTTTCACTTGGTATTTTTGCCAAACCCACTAAGACACACACACACACACACACACACACACACACACACACAAATAAAGTAACAGTTTGACTATATGTTTACCCTCTTTTTCATCCATGAAATTCCAATTTGTAACAGGTATGCTGGGCACTAAATAATCTGACTATGAGTCTTTCAGATTTGAAATTCAGCTCAGTTTAAAGAGGCCTTTCGTGAAAGGAATACATCACTGATCAAATATGTGAGTAAAAGGAAGGCAGCTTCTAAATCCAAAACAAAGCCTGAAATGAAAAACCTAGAACTTAAAGAGGCACTGTGGTCAAAGAGCAACAGGCAAAGTTGTGGAACAGAAAACCCACCAGCTTTGGGTCACATAAACTCAGCTCGGACTTCTACCTCTGTCGTCTCCTGGCTACGTGGCCTGGCATAAGGCATCACCAAGTCTTCGTCTTCTCACCTGTAACCCAGGGGTGATAGTATCCACCTCAAAGAGTAGCTGTGAACATTGCTGAGCTGGTGAACAGAGAGTCCCTAACATGCAATATGTCCTCAGTAAAGGACAATTGTTGTTTTGCCACTCTTACGACGGGAGGATAAAAAAGACAACCCTGGAGGAACAGAGGAAAGATATTTGAGTTGGTGCACAGATGTTTTCCCTCCAATTTCCACATTCCACACCACTTCAGTCTGACCCCAAAACACAGACGCCAGCCAGAAGGGAGCCCACCCAAGAATCATAAAGATAGATGCCAAATTGAATTAGTTAACCCTGATTTAAATATAAGGACATTATATTTTGTGAATCAATTCCTTAAGTTCCCCTCAGACCACAGGTATATGAAGTCCTTAACTGTTGTTGTTTTTTTTGTAATGTTTGAAGTACAGTAATTATAAAGAAAAATATAATAAACATGCACCAACCCACCCAACTGCAGAATGTTAGCACTTTGTCAAATTTGCTGCAGACTTCTTAAATAAAAGAAATGAAACTTCCCAGATAAAAATTGAAGTCTCCTTTGTTCCCGGCTGGAACCTCATTCCCTTCCCATCTCGGAAGTAAGCATTATAATGACGATGCTAGGGTTCCTCCCAGGAAGTCAATGTTTCCTGCTTTTACCACATAAGTTGCAAACATAAACAACCTAGACATTATGTAAGTCAGCATTTTTATACATAGACTAGAGGCCCAATGCACGAAATTGGTGCAAGGGTAGGCCTTCACAGCCCCAGCTGCCTCGCAGCCCGGAGGCCCCATCCCCCGCCCACTGGTCATTCTGAAAGGTCGTTCCAGAAGGTCATTCCACCGTCTGGTCTAATTAACATATTAGCTCTTTATTATATAGGAGACTCTACTTATCTTTCTGAAACTTGTTTTTTCACTTTCATTTTGTGTTTTAGATCTGGGCATGCTGGTGCATACAAATCTAGTTAATTCATATTAAATGCTACATGATAATTTATTTTTTAACCAAGGTAATTATGCTTGGGCAGGAAAATTAAGCCCCCTTTTTTTTCACCAGACTCCTCAGCACATGTTTTACCAGAAGTATTTCTGTTATCTGCCCTCTTTAGGCATGTCTCCTTTCACCTGCGAGTTCCTTAGATGCATTACTAATTATCATTCAGTCTGTATTTATTACAAGCTTTGCATGGGAAAAGCACTATTTTAGACAATGGGGATACAGAAGAGATTAAATGAGACAAGAGCCCTAGCCTCAAGTAGCTTATAGTCTACCTAAAAAGATGGACAATACACAATTTATCAAATAAATAAGATTATCTCATTATGTGATAACTTCTCTCAGAAAATGAAGACAATCATATTATGAGGGTAAGAGGAGTAGTGGAAAGTGGTCTACTTTAGAAAGGGTGATCAAAGAAGGCTTTCCTAAGGAGCAGTTACTGTTGAATGGGAATTCGGGGAACAACGAGAAGTAGGCAACATGTGATGAGACCAGGGATGGGCGTTCCAGGCACAGGCAACAGAAAGTGCATAGACAAGCTCACTTACTGTGTTTATGACACAGAATGAGAGCAGTACAGTAATGTATATATCTGTGTTTTCCGATGGTCTTAGGCGACCCTGCTAGCGATTCTCAACCTGGGGGTCGCGACCCACAGGTTGAGAACCGCTGCTGTAGAGCCTAAGACCATCGGAAAACACAGATATTTACATCATGATTCATAACAGTAGCAAAATTACAGTTATGAAGTAGCAACGAAATAATTTTATGGTTGGGGGTCACTACAACATGAGGAACTGTATTAAAGGGTCCAGGCATTAGAAAGGTTGAGAACCACTGCTCTAGAGGATGAAAGAGAGAGCGGAATCAAGGAGGACTCAAGGTGTAAGAGGCTGGTGCCATTTATTGAAACAAAGAAGAATGGGAAAGGAAAAGGGTTAGTCAAAGAAAAGTCAAGACTTCTGTTTTAAACACAATAAATACCAGAGATTAAGCATGTAGGCATTATTTAAAGCCATGGGACTAGATGACATCACTTAGGGAGGTAATGTAAACAAAGAAGATAAAATGGTCCAGAACTGGTCCTGGGAGGACTCTAACATTCAGAGGAGGAACTAGGGAGAAGCATCCATGGGGGAAAGACTAAGAAGGAATAACCAACAGGTAAGAAGGACCCCAGGGTAACCTTGTGCAAAAAGAATGAAAGAAGAACTTGTGTTCCTACGGGGTATTTGAATGGAGTG